>NW_015112952.1:379105-390225 GCF_001443285.1 Poecilia latipinna | reverse complement strand
AGAGAGAGAGAGGGAGGGGGAGAGAGAGAGAGAGAGGGAGGGGGAGAGAGGGAGAGGGAGGGAGGGAGAGAGAGAGAGGTGGTTCTGAAGGTTTCCAGATCCAGTCCAGAACCCGATCCAGGTTCTGAAGGTTCTGCTTCCTCTGTCTGCAGGAGGAAGAGCCCAAATTCCCCACCGTGGTTCCGGTCCGAGACTTTGACGCGGCCCGGGACGCGGCCCGGATTGAGACGGCCATCAAGACCAAAGGTGAGGGTTCAGATCCCGAGGAGCCCAGGAGCCAGGCAGGGACCAGCCTGACCTCTGACCTTTCCTCCCAGGCGTGGATGAACAGACCATCATCGACATCCTGACCCGGCGGAGCGCCGAGCAGCGCCGGGAGATCGCCTTCGAGTACGAGCGCATCGCCAAGAAGGTCAGAACCCGGTTCCTCCGGTCCAGGTTCTGTAGAACCGGAGCAGACACAGAACCATGGTGGATGTGGACCGAGCCTCAGAGGAAACGGACTGAGGGCCTGTATTGAAACCCCATAGATCCATCTCAGATTGATGTGTAAAGTGTGTTTTGATATTTAAAGTGTGTTTCCTTAGCGCCGCCCTAGTGGCTCTCTGGAGTTTTTTCAAAAGAGCACCTTACTAAGCCGCACCTAATTTTTTTTTTCAACTGGAAACGTCCATAGATAAGCCCCAGAGGGCTATAAGCCGCATGGTTCAAAGCGTGGGGAAAGAGTATCGGCTTATAGTCCAAAAAAATACATGAGGTGGAAAGACATTTCCAGGGAAGGTATAGCTGCCACGTCAAGATTAAAGTTACATCTTGCTGTGCACAGCAAGATGAAGCAGGACGCTGCAGGAAAATAAACATTTAATCATGAATGCTAATTATGTATGCACTTAGTTGTTTTCATTAGACGATAAAATAGCTAATATAAACACCTAAAGCCTGTTTTGCCTTCATAATAAGCCTTATAAGACTTAATTTTTTGCAGCTCCAGACAGATTTGTTTTGCTTTTTTGATCCAGTATGGCTCTTTCAACTTTTTGGGTTGCCGACTGCTGGTCTATGAGAAACTCAAAGTATGACGAACAAAAATGGTGGAACAGAGAAACAGTTCAGGGCAGTCCTGGTCCTGGAGGGCCGGTGTCCTGCAGCTCTGAACGTCTCCCTGGTCCAACACGCTTGAATCCAACAGCTGAATCAGTCAGGTTCTCCAGAGTCCTGCTAAAGACATTATTTGGCTCAGGTGTTTTGGAGTAGAGACACATCTAAAAGTTGCAGGAGACCCTCCAGGCCTGGAGTTGCCCACTCCGTGAAGTGTGTGTTAAATTTAAGGCTTCAAAAGAGAAATTTAGCTGTTATTTTAGGATTAAAATCTAGCCGAAAATAATAATCAATTGAACAAAAATAAAACGTCATACCAGCTCGCCATCAGTTAAGTTTTAATTTCATTTTCAAATTCAATCATTAATTTAAATCAACTTACCGGTAAACATAATTAAAATATGCAAATAAATAACTAAACAAGCATTCTAACGTCTGTATTTCATAGGAAAACTTGTTCATTTAACTGCGCAGTTGCATTCAAAAACGCTACTTCCGGTTAGCATAGCCATCTCAAATGAGTCAAAAATACTGTAAATAGAAATAAATCATGTAGGCAACGTAGCCGAATCCAAGAGCACATCTTTTCAAATTACTCAGACTGCATACTGTCCAAGTGCAACTTAATTATAATGGTTAAATTAAACTCCAAATCTGAAAACAACCCTTTTAAGAATGGAGTTTCACAGTCGCAATAACAGCATCACAAAAAAAAACTATTTTAAACAGGTAAACTAAGTCAAGTATTGCTATAAACGAAAAATATACCAAGCTTACCCGCTCAATAAAGACATGGTTCGATGCTTGAAGATATTTTGAAGAGCAATCGGTGGTAAACTCTGCTCAGGCCAACTGATGGAGTTGTTTTTCCGCCAAGCAGTGATGACCAATCAGGGAAGGACTTACTGCTCATGTGAAGTTATTCATGTCTCCCCCTGGTGGTTGCGGAAGGAACTGAATATGTCAATATGAATGTATCTGTTGTGCAGGACCTGAGTGTTGCCCTGAAGGGGGCGCTATCCGGCTCTCTGGAGGCCCTGCTGCTGGGTCTGCTGAAGAGCACCGCCCAGTATGACGCCTCGGAGCTCAAAGCCTCCATGAAGGTCAGAGCTAACTGCCAGCAGCGGCAGCGCCACCTGCTGGTCAACGCAGGAAGCTCAGCCTGCTGCAGAAGGATCTCCAGCCTGACTCGGTTCTGATTGGTTCTGGATCTGTGCAGGGCCTGGGGACCGACGAGGAGACGCTGATCGAACTGGTCTGCTCCAGGAACAACGAAGAGCTGGCAGAGATCAAGAAGGCTTACAGAGAGAGTGAGTGACAGAGACGGACAGGAAGAAGATTCCTGGTCTGCCAGAACCTTCTGGACCAGGTTCTGATCGGGTTTACTCTGCCGTTCAGTCCTCTTTATTTGGTCTCTGCAGTGTTTAAGAAGGAGCTGGAGAAGGACATCTCAGGAGACACATCGGGAAATTTTGCCAAGCTGCTGCTGGCTCTGGTCCAGGTACCACAGAACCAGAACCGGGTCTCTGCTCCAAGTGTTCATGCAGAACCAATTGGACCAAAATGGACTGGACTGGACCAGACTGAGTAGAATACTCTGACTTAAATCCTAATGATTAATCTTTTTAAAGTCAGCTGGAAAGTTCTGATCCGGTTACTGTAAACCAGCAGAACCTATACCAAGTATTAGATTAGGTACCATGACAGTACAGGTAATACACACTACATCATGATGTCACCTGGTGACTGAACCCAGATGCTTAGATAACGGCCAAAACTTTCTCCATCTGAACAGAAACTGAGGTTATTAAAGGGGAAGGATCAGTCAGCTTTAGAGGTCAGGATGACCTTTGACCTGAACCGTCAGAGCTGCATAAAGTTCCAAAGTGGGCCTTCTCTCACCTGCAGAACATTTCAGGACCAGAGGACTAAAGTCTCAGACTAGAGAAACTCATCCAGGCGTTTAGTGGCTTTGATTCCTGCAGCAGGTCTGACTGACAAACTAACGGTCCAGAACCCTGCTGGTCCAGAACCCTGCTGGTCCAGAACGCTTCTGCTGGAGTTCTGATTAGAACCAGGAAGACAGAGAACTTTGACCTGCCTTCTGACTGAAATGTGACCAGAACTAGTGAACCTCTGAACGTTTCCTCCCGTCTCCAGACCAGAAGAGACGAGCCGAGCAACGTGGTGGACTACCAGAAGATCGACGATGACGCCAGAGTGAGTACGCTTCAGAACCGCCGGGCTCCTCTACGGGTCAGAAACAAAGAATTTTTACTCGTTGGTTCGCGCAGCCTCAGGCGCCCGACTACCTACGTTGTCGTTTTTCTTCTTCCAAAGTCCACTGGGTCCGACTCCGACTCGCTTGGACTCTGGGTCCGACTCATTCCGGACTTTTGTTCTGACTTGAGCTCCAAGTCATTATCATGATTTCTGGTGTTCATTTAAAAAGCAACTCAGTTCATATTGTTTAGGTTCTGATGGGTCCGGCTTGGTGTTTGGACCTCTAACGTTAGAGTTGTGTTCTGACCTGGTTTACCTGCGGTTCTGTGCTCAGGCTCTGTACGAGGCCGGGGTGAAGAGGAAGGGGACGGACGTGAGCTCCTGGATCTCCATCATGTCCCAGAGGAGCATCCCTCACCTGCAGAAAGGTACCGATGAGTTCACAGTCAGAGTGATGGGTTCTGGCCTGGTTCGGTCTGCTGCGGGTCTGGGGCGGTTCTGTTGGGTCACCATGGTAACTGTCCTCCGTCCTGTGTGCCAGTGTTTGAGCGCTATAAGAGCTACAGTCCATACGACATGAAGGAGAGCATCAAGAAGGAGGTGAAGGGAGACCTGGAGAAATCCTTCCTCACTCTGGGTACGTTCCATCCTCAGGTCCAATCAGAACCCACCAGAACCAGAACCCTTCAGAGCCTCCTAACTGACTCTGCTTTCCTCTCAGTGGAGTGCTTCGAGAACCGGCAGCTGTACTTTGCCAACAAACTCTACGAAGCCATGAAGGTAACCAGAACCACCGTGTGCCTCTGGTTGGGTTTCTGGGCCCTGGTTCTGATCCGTGGTTGGGTTCTGACCCGCTGTCTGTCTCTTCAGAGTAAAGGAGCCAAGGAGAAGGTGGTGACCCGGATCCTGGTGTCCCGCTGCGAAGTGGACCTGATGAGGATCAGAACCGAGTTCAAGAGGCAGCACAAGAAGTCTCTGTACCAGACCATCGCTGTGAGTCACTGCAGTGTCCCACGCAGGCCGAGACCCTGAACGCACCACAAGCTACAGGGTCTGTCCCCCAAACCTGCATGGGCCCGTTTCAGGAAAATATGCTGCATCTGTTTCCACGGTAACCGATATTGGATCTGCTTCCGTGGTAACAGCTGATAGCTGAGCCTGGCTCCATGTTGGACCACAGGAAGTAGTAACTCTGCTCTCTGGTTCAGATCTGAGGAATCCTTCAGTCGGTTCTGATCCGTTCAGACGGTTCAGCCTCAGGCGAACGGTTGTTCTGTTTTCATCTTTATGAAACCTAAAAATGACTGAAATTAAATCAGCTTCTTCACTCCCAGAGTTCCCAGTGGTCAGAGTTAATGGTCACAGTGTAATTCCCAGTAGCCAGCAGATTCAGTCCCATGTGGATGAAATCTGGATCCTGGTTCTGATTCTGACTGAGACCCGGTTCTGTTGCAGGAACACACCAAAGGAGACTACCAGAAGGCTCTGCTGAGTCTGTGCGGAGGAGACGACTGAAGGGACCGCGTTTCCCAGCAGGCACCAGGGCGCAGATGGTCATGTGACCTGTTGACCTTTGATTCAGTTTCTGCAATAAAAAAGTCTGAAAAGCTGTTCAGGAGTGTCTGGTTTCTGAACGGCAGGGGGCAGCAAAGGCACAGCAGGCAGGCAGATCTGAAACCAAACATCTTTGTTTTTATTCTGACACATTTTAATGTTTAAATTTAGGAACAAACTATAAACCTTAGAACCGTCTCATGCAGAAAACAGCAAGTCAGAGAAACATTTCACATCTAGAAACATTTTTCCTCTTCAGTACGAATCTTAGCAAGAAAACAACAGATTAATTTTCCAAAGTCATGTTTTCACCTGATGGTTACAAATATCACAGCTAACTGCTTGGTTCTAAACTAAATATTTAGTTATAAGTTAGATTGCCAACTAAGTATTTAGTTTGCAACTATATGCAATTGAAGCTGAATATTTAGCATGCTAAATGTTTAGCTACAACTAGACATTTAGTTTAGTAAATAGATATTTAGGTCGGAACAAAGTTCTGAAACTAAATATTTAACTTGCTAACTGAATGTTTAGTTTAACTCTAAATATTTAGGTTGTAGTTAATAAACACACTAAATAACCCAAATTAATGTTTGATTGAAATCCATAATCCTCACATGTCGGCTTGACCGGAACCGGGAGTCCTGCAGGTGGTGGCAGGAGTTGGATGTGGGCCCGGCCCAGACCGCGCCCTCTTCAGGTGAGCTAAGGAAACACACCACGCTGATGAAGCGCTTCTCTCTCCCAGTTAATCCAGCTCCAGACCGGCAGGTGAACCGGTCGGTGTTGATGCGTGTCCGGCCGGGTTGCCTGGATGAGGATCTGTCGCCGGACGGTCCGGCTTGCCGCTCCACGGAACAGTAGAACCAGGAGAAACAACAAATATTTCCCGCTGAAAGCTGCAGCGTGTTGAATCATCTTTCCTCAGAAGTCTGTGCGCAGCGCCGCTTGTGCAGCTTTGAAGCCGGGATTCATGGCCGCCGACTGAGCCGCCGCGTCTCATGTTCGTTCCGGGAGCATCCGGAGCTTCCGCAGCTGCATCCGGCTTTCATGTGTGTCAGCCTCGGCGGTGACGGAGCGGCTGACAGAGATGGAGGAGTCGCTGCCTGCAGGGCTGAGTGACGGCCGTCTGCGCTAATGCAGCCTGACGGGCTCCTGATGCCGGCGCGTCGCTACAGCACCTTTAAAGAGCTGCGGCCTTTGATTCCCGCTCCTCATCCTGACAGCTCCGCTCCGCAGCCTCTTGCCGCTTTTGTGGGAAGTTTTGCAACAATTAGCATAAATGTTTCATGTCCCAGCGCCCCGCGCCGCGCCGCTTCGCCCCGGCTGCAGGAGCGGGATCCGGCTTTGGAAGGCGGCGCGCAGGCAAACAGCCAAACATATGTTCCCTTTGTGGAATCTTTTATTGAACATATTTGGGAGCAAAGACTGCGGAGTTTGATTCAGAGACTGTAAATCTCCACACTTGTTCCCATTATTTATTTCACAGCAACTTATTTACATTCGAGATGGCGCGGTTACCCAGGGAACGCAGCTCCCTGCTGACGCGCCAACTTTCAGGGAAGTGGAGCAGAAAAGTCAGGAGCAACTTTTCCTTCTCCAGCGCGACTCCTCTTCATCTGAGCAAGAGCATCGGTCCGAACCGGTTCCGGTTAAAAACCCAAATAACCAGCAAACATGGAGACCGACTAACCGCTGCTGGCTGAAACAGGAAGCGTTTCATTCGAAATAAAACCGATTAAAACCTTCTGTCTGATATATTTGTTCTCATCTGTGATAAAAAAAAAATGTTTATAGACTTTGGGAAAGAAAAAGGAGGAACTGGATCCGACAAACAGGCCAGGATGATGGGCGCCGAAACTAGAGGGCGCCAAAGCAAATATTCAGATTAAAACAAATATTTTCTTACAAAGCTAAATATTTAGCTTCAAGCTAAATCAATTCATAATTTATTGCCACTACACTCGTACAGTGAGGCTAAAGTTATAACATTAAATATTTAGTTTACAAACTAAATTTTATCTCCAAAAACATATTAAACTTCAAACTGAATATTTAGCTTCAAATGATATAAAATATTTTATTTGTGAATGAATGAATTAAAAAAAGAATCTTTTTCTGGCAGAATAAAACAAATTATTGTTGTTGCTTTTTGACAGAGTAACTTTATCAACGGGTCCGGCAGAACCCGGTCCGAACTCGGTCCGAACCCTGAGGCTCTGGGATCCGTTTGTCTCATAAAACATGTTAACACAGCGCCACACCTGCAGGTGCTAAAAGGTGAGCTCAGGCCCCGCCCACTTCCAGGTGCGCTGCCTCAGCAGAGGAATTTATGATTCGAATCATTCAGAATGTTCCTCTAAAGCCAGCTCCACTGGACCGGTCCATCAGAACCAGAACGAGGATAGAACCAGAACAACCAGAGCTTCAGAAATAAAATCTGTTCCTCAGGTTGGATCAATCAGAGAATAAACTCTGTTGCTGGAGATGGACCTGGTTCTGGAGGTTCTGCTAGTTCTTGTTTGGGTCGGAACTCTCTGGATCTCGGAATAATCCGACAGAACTGAACTTCAGTTTTCAGCAGGAAATCCAGAACTGAGGGTCAGAACAGAACTGGGTTTGGTCCGTATCGGGTCGGGAAGATCCGGCGTGGAACAGGAGGAACCGACTCTGATGGTTCAACAGAAAGTTCTTCTGCAACAGAGAAGGACTTCGGTTCCTGGACGGGGAGGTCCAGTTGAGGTGATGGGTCGGTTCTGAGTTCGCTCAGCGAGATTCGGTTCAGACAAAACTGTTCTCTTGGTTCTGGTCTCTTGGTTCTGCCGTGTGTGGTTCTGTCCATCTCTACCTTGTCCTCCCAGTTCTGGTGAGGCCGACTCGGTCCAGTTCAGATTGGGTCATCGGGCCACCGGGACTTTCCTGTTGGGCTGACCCGCTCACAGATGGCGGGGGTTCGATTCCCGGCCTGGTGACTTTGGGTGCGTTCACACTGCAGCCTGAAGTGACCCACTGCCAGTAAATGCGACCTGTATGCGTTCTGCAGTGTGAACGGGCAAACGACCTGAAAGTGTCCCACATGCGCAGTAGAGGGCGCCATAGCGTCAGCGTTCTCAGTGTTCTGCCAACTGCCATGAAAAGAAGAAGTGCTCAGTGTTTGCGGAAGTAAACATGGAGGCTAACGGTGGAGCTTAGCTTGCGTATTTGAAGTTGTTGTCCAGCCGGAGCAGCATATTAACAACTTAATCCTCATATAATCTGTCATGGTTGTTGTTTTTCTTCCCACTTGCGCTTATCAGGACGCAGAATAGTGAGATTTGTTGAGAATCAGTGACGTTCAGTTCGGATGAATGCGACCTGGACGTTAGGTCGCATTTGAATCGGATACGTATCGGATATGGATCACATTCGAAAAAGAATCCGACCTGTGCTGTTCACACTGCCATGAAAAGATCGGATACAGGTCACATTACACCAAAAAAATCGGAATTGGGTCACTTCAGGCTGCAGTGTGAACGCATCCCTTCTCTCATTGTGAACTTTCCTGTTGCTTCACTGTCGACTAAAGACCAGAGCCAGTAAAACCTAGAAAAACTGTCTTGTTTCTGAAATGTGCCACAGAAATAAACATTGATTGATTGATCAGATCAACGGAAACCATCAATGCGTGGCTGAACCTGCCACAGACCGCAGGGCGGATGCTCAGCAGGTGGAGTTCAGGTGGAGAAGCCCAGAATGTTCTGCTGGAACAGCCAGGAAGAATGACGAAACGTTTCACGGTCTGACGTCACGGTTCCAGCGGAGAACTGGGACCATCAGAAACTCTGAGCCTCCGCTGGGTGACGCTATGCTAACATGATAATTACTGGATAATAAAGAGCAGGAACAGCTTTCACCCTCGGTTGCTTTGCTAAAGATGAATGTAGCTGTAGCAGGAACCTCAGTTGGGAACGTTGGGAACGCCATGAGCCTCAGGAACGTCTCCGGTTTCCTCCTAAAGCTAAAACTGAGCCGGGAGGCGCGGAGCCTTCAGAGTAATGACCTCCATTCATTATCAGCCGCTTGATTTTCATTTACTGCCAGATCCGACAATTAACGGGAGCAGCTGAGGAGGTGATGGAGGTGATGGAGGGAGGGCGGGACGCCCAGAGGTCGCCCTCCACCTTCGGTGATAAATTAACTTCCATAACCAGCCTTCCTCTCTTCCTCCTCCTCTTCCTCGCTCTTGCAGTTCCTCTTGAATGTTTCTGTTTCATTTCTGGTTTTCCTGCTCTTTTCCCCCTGATGTCTCAAAGTGTCTCCGTCCATCAGGAGTTTGCCCAGGTGAGTCTGATTGACGCCATGCACGCGGAAGCCCTGCGCGTGCGCGGCGTCCTAAGCTAAACACATATTAGCATTGGGATCCGGGAGCGGCGCGTTGGGACGCTGCGATCGCTCATCCGGCGGGGGACAAACACAATTACAGAGAATCTCCTGACCTCTGCATCTCCCTCCATTTAAATGTTTGATGTCTCATTGAATTAGTATCACAGTGTGAAAGACAAAGCTAATGGAAATGAGCCAGAGACAGCGCACTCTGCTGATTGGGCCGATATAATTAGAATAATATCACGTCCGGCGTTAATAAGAAGGAAAGGAAATAAATAACGGGCCGTCCGTTAATAGCTGCGGCGCTGAAATGTGCCGAGGCCAGCGCTTCTCCCTGTTTGCTCATGGGCCGCTGATCGCCCGAATATTGATGTGTCGGAGCGATCCTCAGCTTCTCCCTCCTGATTATTCATCTTGATAAATACATAAGGACGGACTAAATTATGGCTGTTTTTCAGCCGCCGCGGCTCCCTGAGAATTAGCTCCGCTGATGGATGGGAGACGCCGCCGCAGTCTTTGGCTTTTCTCCACAAATATTCATTTTCCCGCTGACAGCCGTGAAGATGTGCTTTTCTTCTTCCACGGCTCTAATTGTTTTTCCTCCGGTGGACATTATTATTTGTCATTTTTAGGAAATTACCAGGAAACGAAGCAGCGGAGAGTGAACTCGGTTCTTCTGCGTTCATGCAGCTTTAAGAGAATTTAAAGGTCATAAATTCATATTAACTTGATATTTCATCTTCACAAAAACCTCAATAATTTATTCAGACTCTGTTATATGCAGAACAATTAATTGTCATCTGGATTCAGTCAATTTTATATCAATAAAATATCTTTAGTTTATTTTTATTTTTAAAGGTCCAGCGGTCAGGAATTGCTGCCATCTAGTGGTAGCTGACAAAATAAGGTTGTCATCAGCTTCTATTGAAGGTTGAAGTGAGGAAACCTTTTATCCATTATCAGTGGGCAGGCAGGGACACTCTGGACATGTAACCATGGAGACTGTCCCAAACCAAAAAGGACAAATTAGACCAGCAGCGACGTTTCTGAGAGCAAACATGTAGGATTCTGTTAACTGTTTCAGTTAAAGTTGTTAGGATCTGTGTAGTTTCTGTCTGTCTAGTCCTGTTTTCCCCTGAGTCTGTCTCGATTGATCCCAGCTGTGGGTCGTTCCTGTGATTACCCTCCCAGTGTATTTAGTCCCACCTGTTGTCAGTGTTCTTTGTCGGATCGTTGTCGTGTCTCACATCTGTGTCTGTTCCTGTGCTACCAGTGATTTTCTGTTGTCCCTCCTGGTTCATCATTAAATCTTCTTCATCATCATGACTACCTGGGTTCCCCGGCGTCTCTCTCACCATCACCAACAACCACACACCATGACAAAAGTCCAAATTGTCCTGCAGAAGCTCAGTGTCAATATTATCTGATATTATGAGTTATTATTATTATCATCACTATCAAGTTCATTTCAGGAACTGTAATTAATCTGATTTTAATCTAAAACCATTTACACAGCAAAATCAAAAGTGTTAGATTTCCAGTGTTGGTGTTAATTCAACACTTGTTTCAACGACAGGAGTGTTAGTTTCCCAGAGTTTCCCAGAGGAGTCGGTGTTATTCCAGAGTTAAACTTAAGCAGCTCTGTCTGGTGATTATTCGACACCAGACAGAGCTCCTCCCACAACTCTGACGTATCCGTGACGTCACTGGTTGCCGAGGAGCGGGGCAGCAGAATGGCGTCTTGTCTGGAGCTTATCATAACAAGGCAAGTTCCATGTTAAGATTACCATGTTTTGGATTATTTTTATGGATGCATTAATTTTCCGTATAAAAAAAATTCCCCTCTCACCCTCCGTGGTCTCTCTCTCTCTTTCATC
>NW_015112952.1:369256-374415 GCF_001443285.1 Poecilia latipinna | reverse complement strand
GATTAAACTAACCTGGGTTATGAGAGCACAACAATGTATGTTTTCCTGGTGTTTGCTGAATATTTTTTATTTTAAACATAGTAGTAGGTGGTAGCTTGTCCTGGAGCAGAACTCAATACATTATAATAGTTTAAAACAATTAAAAGAATACTAAGATAATATATTATGACAATTAAGTATAAGTATTCAAATACATAATTATAAAAGTATCCATAAATTGAATTAAAAATCATTTTTATATATTTTCCAACTCAACTGAAATTTGTCCCAAGTTTCTGTCAACACCGTCAGACATAAAAAAAAAGTAAAAAAAAAAAAAATCAGGCATTATTGGGGGGCACCAGAACTTCTGAGGACCCCATGACCACTTCCTTTCTCTTTCTTTGCTAACATGGCTAGTTAGCTCTGGTTAGCTTAAGTTATTCTTTAGTTTTTTCTTCTGTTTTATTCCTAAGTTGCTCGTCACAATGATGATGTGTCAAGACCATCCATGGCTGCTTTCCATGAACTTTCAAAGCTTCATCTTCAGTTCACAGTGCCATGAATTCCTCTACAACTTCTGTACATTAATCTAACCTACAGTTTTCAACATTGATGTGACTTTTGCACGACAATTGAGGAGATGAATATCCTTCCTTTTATTTTACCTGACAGAGTGGACACTCTCCATTATGATGATCATTTAAATGCATACTGTATCAATAAGAGGATTTGTTTTACGTTCTTCCAGTTAAGAACTTGGTTTATTACAGTCTCTATGGCAAGGAGTTTTCTGAGATGTGTGGGAAAGAAAACAGCAGATTGCTGTACCATATGACCTTTGTTGTCAGTGCTGTTTGATTTTGTTCTTGTTTTGAAATACAAGTAGATTCAAACTGCAACATGTGTTGGTGTTTTTGTAGATTCAAGTGACACCTAATGTTTTTAAAGTGAATTTGGGGATTATTGACTGCCAGTAGTATTTTAAAATTCAGATTTCTAAGTTGATCTATATTTAACACCATACTGTGTTAAATTAACACATTCATAGTGTTAACTTTTGACACTACACACTGGTGATATGTAAATCAACACTGATGTGTGTTAAATTTCAACAACTGAGTGTTGATTCAACTTTATCACAAATAACACTTTCAAAAGTGTTTTAACTCAATCAAGAGTGGACCAATATAGACACTTTCAAATTTACTGTGTATTCACAGAATAAGCAGCATTTTTAGTTCAAAAACACTTTTTGCTGCTAAATTATGTATTTAATAAACAGACATCAGAGAAGAACAACAAAAACTTTTATGGTTTTTAATATTCAGCAATCAGGTTGGAGCAAAGTTCATCTTTGCAGTTTATCAGATTTTTCATTTTTTACACATGGACGCTAACATTAGCATTAGCTTCTATATGTTAGCATTCAGATGCTATTTTAGGCTAGCATACCTTCTGCTAGGCGAATTGCTTTTAGCACAACTTGAACACATCAACGGTGTTTTCCATCATCCAATCAAATCGCTGGAAGCAGAAATTAACTCAGAGCTTCATCCTACCGTTAGCGAGGTAGCTGTGTGTCAGATTTACGGCCGTACCAGAAACACACAGCCAAAAAATTTGATTAATTGCCTAAAAATCTGTAATTATTTAATCAAAATTAACATGTTAAAGTGTCTCTAATTATAAACTCCATGTGAAGCTGCTTTGCTGGATTACCTGAACATCCTGCAGTGATTCCAGAGAATCAACCGGAGATCAGTTTTACATCAAATCTATCATCACTTTAATTCATTCAAACTAAGCGCTCACTTTTATTTTCATTTTCCTGTAGGGCAAAGAAAAGTTCAAATTTCCACCTCCATTAAAACTTGCAGCAGATCAGAAAAATACCTGAAATGTCATCAAATTTCCCATGAATACGAAAGACTTGTTGCAGTTCTCCAGAACCAGCAGCGCTCTAACCAGTCTAACCAGGAAAACCTGTTTGGGTCTGTCTTGTCAAGGCATCCTCTGATCTGAGGACAAGGTGTCAAACTGAACGGTCCAACCTGCGACACGGACGCTGTCCAGCACTGAGGGGACAAAGACTGAACTGAAATTTACTATTTTAACTGATAGAAATGAACTAAATAAAGTTCTAAATATAATCAGAGCAAACAGAGGTGAGGTAAGGCCTGACGAGTTAACGAGTTCACCAGGTCCAGCGCCTGGACGGTCCCCACAAAGCTGCATGTTTTCTGCTGAACGTGGAGGAGGAGGATGATGAAGAGGAGAGCTGTTTACCGCCTGAGGAAAGCCAGAAACATTAAAGCTGAGCTGCGAGCCGACGCTCAGTTCATGTCACCCAAACAAGGAGGCGAATAAACACGGCGCTCTGAAGCTTCACAGGTGAGCTGCCGCTGCTGCAGGTGAACATGGATTATTATTATCATCATCATCTGGCAGCGAAACACAAGAGGAGGAATCTGGAGACTGTTTACCACAAACACGAGAACATTTGTTCTGTCTGGGTTTCATCTGCTGCCGTTCTTTAAATACATTTATAGACTCTAGTTATATTTTAAACTGCTCCTTGTTCTGTGTTCATTTATTTTTTTATTTAGCTAAAATCATCTCCTGTTTTCCATTTTCAGCAGACAGCTTTTTCTGTTCCACTTGATTCAAATAAGAAGTGACGGCTTCTGCAGATTTAACATTTAGTTCCTCAGGTGAGGCTGAAGCTGCAGCCTGATTACGGAGTTACATGCTCAAAATGAACAGCAATCATTTATTCTGTCAAAAGAAGCTGGGTTCATTTTTCAACATTACATTTTCACCGTTATTCACATTATTTTAAACGTGCCAGAACAAATATTTAGTTTACAACCTCAAAATGTAGCTTCAAATGAAGAATTCAGTTTTAATCATTTAGTTTGAAGCTAAACGTTTAGCTTGCTAACTAGATAAGTCAAATATTTAGCTAGCTTGGAAATAGCTAATAAATATTTAATTAGCAAGCTAAATGTTTAGTTTCCAAGCAAAGCATTTAGTTTCAAAATAATTAACTCGCTGACTAAATATCTAGCTTCAAACTAAACATTTTGCTTGGAGCTAACTAAATATTTAGCTAGCTCAGAGTTAGCCATTTACTTTCAAACTAAGTAGTTAGCAAGCTAACTAAATATTTAGTTTGTAAGTTACATAGTCATGTAAATATATATAAATGTAATTTTCAAAAATAAATATTAATTAGCAAGCTAAATATTTGGTTTTATGCTAAAAATTTATCTTCCTAAATATTTATCTTCCTAAATTTATCTTCCTAAATAAATATTTCACTTTAGGTTTTATGAAAAGATAATTAATAAATATATTTTTTTCTCTAAATAATCCAAAATAATCTCTTCATTTTTCACTCTGTAACTTAAGCGGGCCAAGCGGGTTCTGCAGGTTCAGTGGCGAGGTCCCTGAACGCACCGCGGCCCCGAACACACCGCCACCTGAACGCACCATGACTGAGAAACAGCAGGCGCAAATCGTGACACCGCACCTACCGTGGCACTTCAGGTGGCATATGTCACGGCTGCCACTGTTTTCGGGGCTACCTCTCAGTATTGCCACTGACTTCGGTTGATTTCGGTTGACTTCGGCACCTTCAAGGGTTGCCGCGACCTCATACTGGCACCTTCCACGCCTCACGGACCGCTCTCGCCTATTGTCGCTGACGAGATTTAGGGCGGCCATCTTGGAGCGGTCGATCGCTCCACTCAGCGTAATACGTTTGGTAGGCACAATGACAAATTTGCGCATTTAATCTTTCATAGAACGCTGTTTCGTTACTGGAAAGCTTATACAAACAGCTGCATTTATAAACAATTGTATTTTTTAAAGTATTTTTAAATTGTATTATACATAGTTCAGCATATTTAAATATGCTTAGTGGGGAAAACAATAGAATAGGAATAGAATATTCTTTGGTGACAGCTTCTGTGTCAGATTTAATATGAATGAATTTATAATTCAAGAAAACACCGGTGGATCTGGCACAAAGTATTGCATTTCCTCTTAAGTGTTGTGTTCGCTTAAAAAAGCAAATTCGCCCTGGTCTATTTTGGATACAGTCTCAAATTTCAGTTTCCAATAAAGAGCCTCAGTGGAAACATGTTGACAGCTGCTGTAAGATGCCACTTGTGCCACCTTACCACCGGGTAAGATGCCACTTGTGCCACCTTACCACCAGGTAAGGTGGCAATTCTGTTTGTTTGAACTAAAGTTATTCATATGCTACATTCTATCTGAAACAGATAGAATGTAGCATATGAATAACTTTAGTTCAAACAAATAGAAATAAAATGTATCTTAATTAAAACATAATTCTCATACATATTTAAACATACAGCCGGTGTTCTGACTTAGCAGAGAAAGACAACACCTGCACTGAATCCATGTCAGATGGGACCTCTTCTGTGACAGCTGATAATAGCTACCACTAGGTACCTACCACTACAACTGACACTCGGTCGCCATGGTATGTCAGTGCTGACAAGCTCCTGTCAGTTCCGGATTATAATTATTTTCATACAATGACCTTAATATAATGCTATTGATTATTAAACCGGGTAAGTTCACTAATATTGACTTATTAGTTAATATTAGTGACAGTGGCAACATGAGATATTGACAATTCCATAGTGACATTATGTTCAGCATGGTTCCATGACAGTGCATAGGATGTCATAAGTGTTTTATTTAAGATAATGCAATTTTTCAAAAAACATTTTATCGTAATTTTCCAAAAATGCCTGTTAACCAGTTTTAAAGAGTTATTACTTATTATTTAATAAATGTAATCTCTTCTATTTTTCATTATTTGTCAAGTTCATTACAGATGTGTGTGGCATACATGAATGTTGCTTCTCTGCGTTTGTTTCTGGTTCTGTTCATTGTCTTCAAAGTTTCTTATTCAAAGATGAGACAATGAATAAAATCTGAGCTACAAAATGCATTTCAATAGCATTTTCAAGGCAGCAGGAGGACTTTCACTTTCTAGTTAAACCACCTTCAAATTTTTTACACTAATATTGAATATTGATAAGTCAAAACACAAAGTATGTACATCTCAAAAACTTTGACAATGTGTGAATCTTAAGCAGCATTAAGAACAAGATTGGGTAACACTTTATTTTAAGGGGGTG
>NW_015112952.1:361954-366693 GCF_001443285.1 Poecilia latipinna | reverse complement strand
CCGATCTGCATGGTTCCATGACAGTGCACAGGATGTCATAAGTTATAGTGGCTGCCTGGTCTATTGCTTAATAGACCAGGCAGCCACTATAACTTTCAGTGTTTTTTGTTTTTTTTTAAGATAATGCAAAGTTTTTGGAAAACATGTTATCATAATTTTCCAAAAATGCCTGTTAACCAGTTTTAAAGAGTTATTACTTGTTATTATTTAATAAATTTAATATCTGCTATTTTTCATTAATTGTGAAGTTTATTCCAGATTTGTGCTGCATAAATGAAGGTTGCTTCTCCATGTTTGTTTCTGGTTCTGGACATTGTCTTTAAAATTTCTTATTAAAACAGCCATTGTATGTAAAGATGACACAATGAATAAAATCTGAACTACAAAATGCATTTCAACAGCATTTTCCAGGCAGCAGGACTTTCACTTTCAAGTTAAACCACCTTCAAATTTTTTACACTAATATTGAATATTGATAAGTCAAAACACAAAGTATGTACACCTCAAAAACTTGGACAATGTGTGAATCTTAAGCAGCATTAAGAACAAGATTGTTACATATTTTTGGAAATAAAAATTACTTTAGTTTATACTTAAGATGCAAATGCTTTTTTCAAAGAAAATTGTTTTGTTTACATATTATTTTATTTGGCAGATACGTTTCAACATTTTTTAAAGTTTATGTCACAAAGTATATGCATAGTAATTGATTTGTCAATATTTATTAGCCATTTTATGTAAACACTTTAAACAGCAATAACATATCATTTAAGTTTTCAATAGCCAAGAACTAAAATATTTGTGTATTATAAAATCCCTCTGAAATCATTTGAAGTCTACTGTAAAATTCATGTTTAGTGTGAACTTACTAGATCAGGATCAAATAACTTATTATTCATCCATGAGAAATTATAATCATTACGCTTAAAAATTATTTTTCAAACTTTATTAATTTCTACAATATACGTTTTACACAACTACTACGTTTCCATCTTGGCCAAAGCCCTATCTGGCAACCCAACGGGGTTCAACAGACTCCACTGTAATAGTGACAGTGGTAGATTCAATTACTTTGGCCATCTTCCTTCAATTAAATTAAGTCAAAAATATTCAAGGATAATTAACCAATACAATTACCATTGAAATAAAAATTTATAAACAGGCAATATAAGTAACACGTTTTCCAAAAACTGTCATTGCCATCCCCCAAAACATCGGCACCAGTTGTGACAGCTCTGAAACATCCTGGACACCTAATGGCAGCTCTAGTGGAGGCCAGACTCAGCTGTTACAAAGGTGCTGAAACCAATGGCATCCCTGATACCTGATTAATTCAAAGATGGAAGGAGTCGGCTGGATTATTCAGATGAACTTTAGTGAATAAATAGGATGAACGAATCATACATCCATCCATTTTCTTTCCCCCCTTGCCCCTCAGTGGGGTCAGGAGGGCTGCTGCTGCCTCCAGCTAATGTTCTGGGTGAGAGGCGGGGTCACCTGGACAGGTTGCCAGTCTGTTGCAGGGCAACACAGAGACAAACAACCATGCACACACATTCACACCTAGGGGCAATTTGGAGAGGCCATTTAACCTGATAGTCATGTTTTTGGGACTGTGGGAGGAAACCAGAGTACCTGGAGAAAACCCACCAGGCACAGGGAGAACATGCAAACTCCATGCAGAAAGACCAGGGCTGGGAATCGAACCCAGAACCTTCTTGCTGCAAGGCAACAGCTTTACCAACCGCGCCACTCTGCAGCCCTTGAATCATACATGATATACAAAAAGTGTAGGAATTGAGCTAACATAGATCTTTCTGCAAAAAAAACCCCTGAAAAATTCTTTCTTCTTCGTCTGTCTTCAGGTTCTTCTTCTACTAGTTATAAAGCATCATGGGATATGTAGTCCATTTGCCGAAGTCAGTGACAACACTGGCAGCTAGCCCCGAAAACAGTGGCACTTGTGGCGCCTAATGACACCTGCTACCGGAAGTGCCATTAGTAGGTGCGGTGTCACGATTTGAGCTCGGCCCTGCTGCATGACTCCAAACGCACCGCGACCCTGAACGCACCACGACTCAAACCGCACCGCGGCTGTCATCAGACCCCCCCACACGGCGCTGCAGGAAAGTGACAGCCCGGCTAATTGGGATTAATCCGGCTGCGGTTCGCGGCGGCGCTGCGATCAGACGCAGGCGGCATTGACCCAAACACAGAGGTGGATCTGGCCCGAGGAGAGCATCATTATTCCCAGATCCACCACAGAAGAAGACGCAGCCGCCTTCCTGGGACTCCTGGGTCAAGAACAAAAAGCCAGACGGAGGAAGAATGAGAGATAATCAAAGAAGCAGAAAGAGGGAAGCTCAACCAGAATACAGAAGCAGCAGCTTCAGTCTGGATCCTGCAGCATCGCTTTGAATTACTGAACAAATCTTTCTGCTGAGAGTCGGAGTTAAAGGCAGGAAAAAAATCAAAAATTCATCTGAGAGAGGAAGAAGAGGAGGATGAAGGCTTCCAACTGGAACAACATTTACAGAAACTTCCAGATTCTGGTCCTGATCCTGATCCAGATTTTGATCCAGATCTAAATTCTGGATCAGAATCCTGATCAGAAGAAGACGCAGAAGAACCACTCCTGGTTCTGAGCAGAACCAACGGGTCAGTCTGCTAGCAGAACCAGAACCATCACCTGGTACCGACCCGGTTCATCAACGTTTGTCTCCCACATCATCCCGCCCGGATGAATGAAAGAAAAATGAAAACAAGCCAACAGGAAGAAGATACAGTTTCCTCTTTAAAAACCATCAGGCTGCCATCGTTACCGGGAAGCAGGAATCAGACTCGGAAAATGATCTCAAACACAATTATTCCTCGTTTACAAATTAAAACTAAACTCATTTAAGTGAGTAGTTTTTGCTCATCGGCTCATTCAGGGCTCCTTTAACGCTTCCTCTCTCATCAGGAAGACGGAATAACTCAGCAAAACGTCTGGAAAAGTTCCTCTAATTGCTGGAACATCCATAAATAAATCCCTTGGAAAGGCGGAGACGCCGCAGTGGCTGATCCATGAAGAGTCCGTCTGGATTTAATGAAGAAATTAAGGACAGTTAATGTGGAAAGTAGCAGGTTTTGGTTCATTCAGGGGCCATGAGGGGGCGAGAAGCGTCCTGATCAGGAAAAAGGCACATTAGAGAGGAAACGGAGGAGGAAACGGCGGCCAGCATGGTGCCAATTAGCACGGAGCCGCCAACACTCGGCCTCCCGCCGCCTCTGATTAACGCACACGCTCCCCGTCTAAATCATCTCCCGCTACAATACATATCCAAGCATCTGTATGTAAATGTTTAATTAACCCTCGGCTGAATCGCCGCACCGCTCCAGAGAGGAGCTTATTTATCTGATGATGGCGGCCATAACGGCGGCCAAACGCCACCGAAATGAGGCCGGAGGACGAGGCGGCCGATTCATCAGAGACGGCGGCTCGTTTCCTAAAGAGCTGTTTGCTCTCAGAGGCGGTTCCCAACAGAGGAGTTCAAAAGTTCTGCAGCAAACACCATTTAGAGCCCGAGGAGCCACAACACACACATCCTCACAGGGAGAACCAGACTGGTTCCGGTCCAGTCCTGGTCCTGCAGGAGAGACCCAGAACGGTCAACCCTGAACCAGCTGACAGCAGGGAGCACTGCTAACTGAAAAGCTAACTGTGCCAACACTAAACCCCTAATCAGAAATATTAGCACTGCTGACACTAAAGCTCTATAACAACACAGTATTTAACAGAAGCTAATGCTAAAGCGCCACATTCCACCATATTGATTGAGAACATGAGGAGATCAACAAAGACTCTCAAAAATGTGTATGTGAATTTTTGCATGTGTTAAATTATCCCTGGTTGTTTGTTCATCCAAGGTTTGTTTTCTTCTTTAACTGTTTCTGTATCTCGTTTGTTTGTTTATCTACCATTGGCTCATGAAGTTTCTTTAAAAAAAGAATCTGAGATAAGGGGAGGAACGGAAAGTCTTCACTCTTTTCAAAGTTAAAGCATGAAAACAAACATCTACTTGAAGAATTCTTAGCCAAAATACTAAAGCACTAAAGAAAATATTATCCCTGCTTTTCGCAGAAACACAAGACGGCACAAAAACCTCTGAAGACACTGAGCGCAACTTCCTTTTTCAACAGAAACAAAATGGAGGCGTCAGATTTTAGCAGTTGGAGGATTTCTCTTTAGTCTTTGGTTAAAAACCACGAGTCATTTCTCCTGCGCTTCCAGGCTAGCATGTAGCTTTAGTTGTATTTACCCAGAATGCCCTGCGCTGCAGTCGACTTCCTGCTTTTGGAGAGGTGTTCAGTGCGGTGGCGTTCACATTCGAGCCGAACCAGAGTTCACTTCAACCGAACCCAAACCAGAGGACTAGAGGTCAGAGGTCCATTAGCATTCACACCTCAAACCAAACCAGACTTTATAGATAAATGGATTGAAGTCAGATTAAAACAGACCAGAGTCGGGTTAAGGCGGACTGGAGTCGGTTAAAGCGAACTGGAGTCGGGTTAAAGGGGACTGGAGTCGGGTTAAAGCGGACTGGAGTCGGTTAAAGCGGACTGGAGTCGGGTTAAAGGGGACTGCAGTCGGTTTAAGGGGACTGGAGTCGGGTTAAAGCGGACTGGAGTCGGTTAAAGCGGACTGGAGTCGGGTTAAAGGGGACTGCAGTCGGTTTAAGGGGACTGGAGTCGGGTTA
>NW_015112952.1:357545-357959 GCF_001443285.1 Poecilia latipinna | reverse complement strand
TGGAGTCGGGTTAAAGCGGACTGGAGTCGGGTTAAAGAGGACTGGAGTCGGGTTAAAGAGGACTGGAGTCGGGTTAAAGAGGACTGGAGTCGGGTTAAAGCGGACTGGAGTCGGGTTTAAGGGGACTGGAGTCGGGTTAAAGAGGACTGGAGTCGGGTTAAAGCGGACTGGAGTCGGGTTAAAGCGGACTGCAGTCGGTTTAAGGGGACTGGAGTCGGGTTAAAGCGGACTGGAGTCGGGTTAAGGCGGACTGGAGTCGGGTTAAAGCGGACTGGAGTCGGGTTAAAGAGGACTGGAGTCGGGGTAAAGAGGACTGGAGTCGGGGTAAAGAGGACTGGAGTCGGGTTAAAGGGGACTGGAGTCGGGGTAAAGGGGGCTGGGGGGGGGGCGTGGGGGGGGGGGGGGGGGGGGAGG
>NW_015112952.1:315164-353941 GCF_001443285.1 Poecilia latipinna | reverse complement strand
ACTGGAGTCGGGTTAAAGGGGACTGGAGTCGGGTTAAGGCGGACTGGAGTCGGGTTAAGGCGGACTGGAGTCGGGTTAAGGCGGACTGGACGACTTCAAGTTTTTCTGATTTATTTAAAATCCCACCAGAGTTTTTTTTTCTGTTCCTCTTTGAATTTATTCAGACTGATATGTTTTAAATTCTTTAGAAGTCCTATAAAGTTGAGGAAACATGGCAGAACCAAGTAGTCCAAGGGTCGGTTCCAGTCCGGACCTTCAGCACCAGTCCGGTTGTGAGTCCCAGACTCAGGCTGTTTGCTGCTTCTGGTTAATGCAGCCGTTAATGCAGCCTGTCATGCTGCTGCAGCTTTTACTGCGACGCTAATTGGTTTTTCGTGCCGGTTTGTTTTGGGAGCGGAGGCAGCCAGCAGCTGGAGGACAGAGGGTTCCTCGTTTCTATCTGACTTTTTAGGCGTTAGGTCCGGTTTTTTCTATGAGCTCCACTTAAATCTTAAGGTTTGGAGAAACTTTCCTCTTCTGATGCGATTCTGTGATTGGTTGGACCACCTGAGCAGGTGACGTCACCTTTAAACAAACAGTTCAGTTGGAATAGAGCAATAAATTAATTGCATCATATTTTTCAGCTTCCAGCAGCTTTAATGGAGGCAGAACGTCTTTCAGGTTCTGATGTCTCCGGCTGTTCCTGCCAGAGGCTGGTTCTGATCCGGACTGGACCCGCCCGCCTCTCCGAGTCTCAGTTTGCTTTAATTTAGATGATTTATGGAGCTGCTGATCCAGCCGGAAACAAAACATCAGCTGGAAATGTATTCTGACCCGAACCGACTTCATTAGCAGGGGAAAAAAAAAATCATAAAAATACTCAAAATACGGTTTTTTATTTCAAATCAGCTGGAAAATGTCATTCAAAATCATTAAATTAAAAGAAAAACAAAGGATTTATAAGAAAATAAATAAACTTTACAAATAAAATATATTTTATTTATTAAATAATTTATGAATAAAAGTTTTTGTTTTATAAAATTTAATATTTCAGTTTTTCTTTATAAAAATAATAAATTAATAAAATAAATATAACTGGTATTATTACTTTAAAATCTGTAATTTATTGTTTATACTTTTTTAGCTGCAGAAACAGTAAAAATTTCTGTTTATCAGGAAGATTAAATATTTCATCTTCCAACATGTTTTTAACTTTTCATTCCTGCAGCAGGAAAACCTCTTTCCGTTTCCCGGTGGGAATACCGGAGCAGCGGCGCATTTCCCAGGAGTCCGTCTGTCTGTCACCGAGGGGGGGAGGGGGGTCCCATCTTAATCTGTTCTGCATGCTAAGCACCCCCCCTCCCCGCCCAGGATCACATTGTTATAAATGCTGTTTATGGTCCTGCTATGACAACTGTGAAGGACAGAGGACAGATTCATCCTGGAGGAAATCCTCAGCCAATCAGAGCGCAGGACGGCTTGTAAACGACCGGCGGGGCAATAAAAGGAGGCGCATCTCCGTGGAGGGGGAGGAGCGGGGCAGTTATTAATATTAATAATAATATCACAGGCTGACTTTAAGTCGGCAGTGTTTGTTTTGTTGTTGACGTCTGATTTTATTTATTTCAACAGCAGAAGAAGAGCGGTTTGTTTCCAGAGTGAATGTCTCATCAGGGCAAATTAACCCGGGAATAAATCAACTTCAGAGAAACGATCAGAAGATCAATGACCTTCCTGGAGGTCAGCTTCAGAGAAACGAAGCTTTTAACCAACAAACATCACAAACTGAACGGGCTGTTTCAGATTCACAGATTAAACAGCAGGAAACTGGGTCTTCTGAAGACTGGGGTGGTTCAGACCCGTTTGGTTCTGCAGAGCCTGAAAGTGGGTCAGGACAACTTGGCGTTCTGATGGGTCAGGTCGTGTCTGATGGAGCAGATGGAGGCCGGGAGGCAAGGCCCAGCAGAACCCTGGCAGAACTTCAGCACTGGCCCCCCGGGGGCCCTTGGGGGCCCGGGCCCCAGGCTGTCAGTTTTTAGAGCGGTGCCACTACAAAGACAGCAGAGTGGTTCTGCTGAACTGGGTTCAGAACAGCTCATGTAAACACAGAACCTGCCAACGAGGACCGGGCCCGACTCCAGAACCTGTCTTCATCATCTTCATCATCTTCAGCCTGACCTTCATCATGGTTCTGGACTCAGACCATCAGAACCTCCAGAATTCCTCAAACTGGCTGGAAAAATCCAGAAAAAACATGAATCTCTGATACCAGAGGTTCTGGTGTCAGAGGTTCATGGGACTGGTTCTGGACCGCTTTGTGCCAGTCCAGAACCAGCAGAACCAGTCGGGTCTGAAGCACCACTTGTTGTGTTTTCTTACAGTAAATCCAGTAAAAATTATTTCATTTAAAAAATAAATATTAATCTCAGCAGTTTTTCAGGATGCATCCAGGGACGGTGGGAGAGTCGGACCCGGCCTATTAACCAGAACCAGAACCAGCCAGAACCGCAGCTTAAACCTCCATTAAATATTAAATGAGCTCAAAGTCGAGATCAGACATCGAACCGGGGCAGTAATCTGGTTACTCTGGTTCTGGTTTCATCCTGATGGAATGGGTCTGAGTCGATTTCTGCTGGGACCAGTACCAGACTGGACCTGAAGGATCCAACAGAACCAGAACTCAAAGAGCAGAACAGAAGAACTTTAGACACTTTAACGTGTTTTTCACAAACAAACGTTTTATACGTCGTCAGGATCCAAACAGGGTTCAGCAGGAGCAGAAATGGACCCGGCTGGTAGCGGCCCGGTTCCGATGCAGCAACCCTGAGGAACACCAGGCTGGATCCTGGTGGCCCGTCTCCCTCAGAGTCAAGCAGCCAGAAAGAGGCAGCAGGAACTCTGACCTTCATGATGTAACGGAGCAGCGAAAGCCAATGAAGTGAACAAGGCCGCGCCCGGCCCCTGATTATGATAAAATATGTCTGAGCGCCACCAAAGACAAACGCACGTCTCCCCGTGACAGATATGGCTCCATATTTTAATAATGGCCCAATTTCTGCAGCACTAAAGTGTTTTACTGCAACCCATAAAACATGGTGACCGACACAAGAAGTCTGTTCCCCAACGCCAACGAGCCAGAGGAGCAGGAGGAACCGGAAAACACGGAGAACCAAAGAGCCATGGGAAAATCTGGAAAACGGAATATTTCCCCATCAGGATTTAGATTGCAGTAAAGGTGTAGTACGCATCATCAGGCCTGTTCAGTCTGCTTTAAACCAACTCCGGTCCGTTTGCTGTAAAGTCCACTTCGATTGGTGAGGTGTGGATGCTAAACGACCTCTGACCTAATGGGAAAAACTACGATATATTACTGTGTTTTAGTGGATGGAAATTGTAACTTTATTAGCAATGTGTCATTAGAGATACTAAATACATACTAATAAAGTCCTACCACTCTTTAATAGCTTAGCTGCTCAATAACATTTTATTTTACAATAGAAATGATTGAACTATTACTTACTATGACTAAAATATAGTTATTATGCACAGGAAAAACTTCATGTCCCAGCTAGCGGGAAACTTATAACCCACCGTAATGGTACGGCCCGTTAAATTTATGCGTTTAAACATCGAACTGGAACCCAAAATAACAATCTACGAGCTTAACATGCTCAATAGTAAAGAATATCATTTACAATTAGGTCATAAGTCATTAAATGCAAATAAAATCAACATTTAAAAAACGGAAGTTACCTGTTGTTTTGCAGTGGATCTGGCGCCTTTTCAAAATAAAAGGTGCCGGTGCCCTTTTTATTTCCTGCCACAAAAAAGCTTCCAGTTTTACAATCTGCAGTAACAATATCTCACCATAACCATAATAAAGGATAGACGAGTCACTGCACGATATGTTCAAGCAGCATGATCCGAACGGTTGGCTCATTTGCGCATGCGCTGAAGAAATTCTTCCGGATTTTTAAAATGTACATCAACAAAGTGTAAAACATTCATTTATGTTAACTGAAATACTCCTTGTTATAAAAACATTTAGACTGTTTTATAATTCTCTTAATGAATAACTGTCATAATTTAGCTAAAAGATGATTAGATTAAAATATTTTGTATAGAATTCACCAGACTGTTAGCTAGTAGCTACCGTCAATGCGCCCTCTGGTGGACTCATCAGAGACCAAAAAACTTTATTTTTACAATAATTACGGTAGATTTTTATGAGATTAACTCAGTGGTGGGCCGTCAAGGCCTGCAAGGCCTTCTCTGCTGGCCTAAAAATATCTGAATCACAGACTGGTGTTAATTACATCAGTCCAATAACACATTTAGTTAATGTACAAGAGGATACACCGTGTAAATGGGAAAACTCTAATTTATTTCTCTATCTTTCTCATTTTTTATTTTTTTTTTTTACAAGGGAACATTTACTTGATTTTTTTTAGAAGCTGTCTTGCTAAATGCAGTTGACCCGTTTTTATCTCTATTTGTTGTTCTGTTTTTCTATTTAAATCATGCACTATCTTTACGATTTCTATTACATCAAAAATTAAAAAGAAACAAAAATGCCCTCCCAGCTCCTGGGAACGGGAAGTGTTTCCTCAAAGCATGCGCAAATTAGCTGACACCGGAACAGATCGCGCAGTGACAGCTTCCAACCATAGTTTGATGGATTTTTCCTTTCGTTGGGAAATGTTTTATTTGTCTACATTCTCCAGAAAAGATGCTAAGTGTTGTTTGCATTTATTTTGGCTAATCAACACCCTGCTTGGTGTTCATGTCAGTGCAGTGTTCTTTGGTTTGTTGTCATTTATTTAAAAGTAAATGAATAAAAAACTTCCTCCTGGTCCTCAGAAAAGGAGGGAATCGCCATAGCAACCGGTGACGCAGCAGCCGCTTTGTCTCCCTGACATTAAATCAGATTTTTAATGTGTGTGGTCCTGATGACGTCACTAATCTGGGCGGTGGACCCCCCCAGCCCGGTGGCCCTGACAGCCGGCAGGGAGGCGGGATCGTCCCGCCGCCATGGACAGCTTCAACGCCAGGCTTGAAATTAGTTTGGAAGTCTGCGGGGTGAAAAGCTGAGCGCCTCCACTCTGGAAAAGCCAAGAAGAAGAATTAGGGCGACTGGGAGGACTGGGAGCGTGTGTGGTCCCTTCAGTCGGAGTGGAGGGAAGCTGTCAGCCGGAGGAGGAGGAGGAGGAGGCTGAAGAAGAGGAGGAAGAGGCATTGTTCCTCCTGAGTGTCGGGCAGCCACTGAAAGGCAGAGAAGACGGCTCCGGTAGTTGATTTAGTCCGGACAAAGCCTCGGTCTCTCTCCCGGAGGAAAGTGATTGAGCGCGGCTTTGTTTGGGCCTGAATGGCTGCGAGCCAACACGGCTGGAAGTGAACTGTTAGCTTAGCACATAAAGCCGCCATGCAGCCCAGCAGGCAGCTGCAGGGAACCGTCCACAGCTTCAGCTCTGCGTCAGAAAACAGAAAGATCTCATTCATCCAGTTATTTATTTACCTGCTCAGGTGAAACCAGCTAACAGGGAGAATTCACCTGAAGAGGCTCCGGCTTCACTCCTTACAGTTCATATTCTCAGCAACAAACACATTCAGAAAATGAAGATTTTAATCACCAGAATAGCAGGAACTTTGATGAGTTCTTTAAACCAGGAATTCCCATTCCAGTTCTCTCAGTGAACTGGTTTCTAAATGAACTGGTTTCTAAATGAACTGGTTTCTCTGAGAGCTGAGGAGGAATTGGGTTATTGGAGCAGAATGGACTGGGTCGGCGCTGCAGCAGGACAACCAGCCTCTCGCTCCACTCCACATGAGGCCAGAAGGGAGCAGGAAGCTGCATGTGCGGCAGCACCAACGGCCTAGTTAAAGGCTGCATGTGAAGGATATTCCAGCAGAACCAGAACCAGGATTTGCTGTGAAATCCTGATGAAGAGAATGAATCTTTTTCTTCTGTCAGGTTTTGCAGATTCAACTCAAACTGTTTGTCTTGTTTTAATCTCTGGAACCAATCTGTGGTGATCACCTGGGAACGGTTGCCACGCCAACCTGAAATACTCACAGGGCATTCACACCGACATCAGAACCACAGTTCTGGACCAGAACCAGTTTAAAGCTGTTTATGGATCCAGAAGAGAAGAAATGCTATTACATGTTGTAACTGATGGCTGTGGACAGGAAGGAGCTCCTGTAGCAGTCTGTGTTACAGTAACCCTGAAAACCCTCTGACTGAAGACTTTAGGTGTGGTAGTTTCATGAAGAGAATGTCAGTCATCTGTTCTTGATTTTATGAAGAATCCTTCTTTTCATCAGAACCAGAACCAGAGACTGAGCCGCTCCAACATGGAGACACCAGAAGACTTAAAGTTTGAGTCAGAATCTGCAGAAATGAGACTAAAAAACAAAAACTTTGCTTAAAGGAGAAACTGGTTCCAGTAACTGGAACTAAACCAGTCCTGATGGAAGACAACTGGTTCTGCGCCCTCCCAGTTCAGAACCCGTTCTGGACTCCCTGCCATTTTCATTCTGCAGCGTTTTGTTTGGATTCTTGGTTTCTGATCCTTAAAATACATTATGTGCAAAAGTATTCACACTGGACAGGAAGCCTGATGGAGAGGAATCAGGACAATCCTGGATGACTTAGATGGGTTGGAATGGCCTAGTCCAAGGCCAGACCTGAATCCAACTGAGAATCAATGAAAGACGATAAAAACTGATCCAAACTGGAGGAGAAAAACTGCAGACGGCCTGCAGGGCTGAAAACAGAAGCACTCCACACTTTTCAGAATCATTTCCTGCCCCTGACGCATCCTCTGTCGGTCCATCCCAGTAAGTCCTAGTAAGTCAAACTGGAGCTGGGGGTGTGAATACATCAGGATAAACAGTTGTTTCCTGTG
Organism: Poecilia latipinna; assembly: GCF_001443285.1. Classification (NCBI taxonomy): domain Eukaryota; kingdom Metazoa; phylum Chordata; class Actinopteri; order Cyprinodontiformes; family Poeciliidae; genus Poecilia; species Poecilia latipinna. The sequence continues at coordinate 347,054 of NW_015112952.1, read as the reverse complement.
AACCAGCAGCGTGACCTCTGACCCCTGTTCCTCCTGGATCTGCCTGGCCACCGCCTGGCGCAGATTGGCACCAAGAAGCCAATCTGTCGCCGTGGTGACCGTCTGCCAGTACCTGAATAAATCATCCTGCACGAGAAGGTGGAGCAGGCTGTGACCCGGTAACCACGGCAACAAGGCTTCATCTGCTGCCCAATCAGAACGCCTCGTTACACAGAGTATCCAGAACCGGAACCATGGACCAGAACCATGGACCGGTCTTTAATCATAAACAAAACAAAGGAGATGACTGTAGATTTGAGAAGGAACGGGGTCAAAGGTCATTATTTCCACCATGGGAGAAGATAAGGAGGAATGTAAGTAGCACAGACTGCTACAGGAACCTCTGACATCACAGCTGATTAAATTACAGCAACATTAACTCCGAAGTGAATAGTTAGAAAAATGAAGAGCAATAACTTATTCAGCAAAAACATGGAGGTTCATTTTTCAGTTTTCATTCAATTATAAAAATCATTTTAAAATAATATTTAATGATCTAAATATTTAGCTAATATGCTAATTAGCTTCCCGACAATTACATACTTAGTTCTTCTGATCTGGAGCTTTAATGGAATCAAAACTGCACCGAGTTCTTGTTTCCATCTGAGAGGAACCAGATTAGCCTGACCGGGTCGGAACAGAAACACTGTCACTGAGCCGGTTCTTTTCTGGACCGGTTCCTTCTCCTCCGGTCCAAGGAACGGTTCAGAACATTTCTGCTTCCTAACATTTAGCAGATCTGACTGGTTCTGGTTCTGGACTGGTTCTGATCCAGACTGTGTTCTGAAGGAGACATGTTGGTTTGCAGAACCTGAACGGACCCGTTGGGTTCCTGTAGGAGGCGTTGAGGCCCGTTTGGTTCCCAGGCGTGAAGATGACTGATGGATCTGGACGGAACCGGTTCCAGGCCCCTCGGGTCGGGTCGGTTTGTCGTTTTGACTCATGAAGCGCTGCAGCTCTGCTGATCCAGTTGGTTCTGGTTCTGCTTGTTGCTGAGGAATGCTGAGATGATAACAGACTGCTGGCCGTAATGACCTGCCGCCTGCGGCGCTTTGCAGCACTTTGCGGCGCTTTGTGGCGCTCAGCGGGTTATTTACGAGCCGCTCAGGAATCCTCTACGGCCGTAAACTCACACCTTCAGCCGCGCTTCAAAGCCGCCGCCGCACCGAGGTGTCAGGCGCCCCGCGCCGCGGCGCTGCGGGCCACAGCGGCCGAACCTCAGCAGGAGAGGACTGACTGAGGAGCGCCGGGTCACGTCGGGGGCCAGGGGCCCCCCGGGGCCAAAACGGGCTCCACCGTCAGGCCACAGAGGCCAACTGGACTCATTCTGTTCATTAGAAAATGCTCCAGTTCTTATCAAGGCTAGAACATTGAAACATTTCTTCCAGTTTCTTTTTAAAGTCTGTTTGGCTGTGAACACAACAGTTTGACTTCAGTTACATGACATAAGTCTAGATTTTGCTATAATATTTTTTCCTTGGGATTTTTCTGATGCTTTGCCAGATGAAAATACCAGAAACAAACAAGAAACTTTATTTTACAGCAGCAAAGTAAAGGAAACGATGAAACGTTAAATCCAGACGGAATGAATCTATTTCAGTTATTAATCAAAGAAACTCTAAGTTTTAACATCACTACCCTAAAAAGTACCTATGCTAAGGACTGATCATAAGCATTAGCTCTGCTAAAGCTAAACATCAACAGGGTATTTAATGGAAGCTAATGCTAAATTGCTACAAAATGGTATGTAGTGGATGCTAATGCTAAAGTGCTATGCAAACATAATATTTATCAGAAGCTAATGCTAAACTGTTGAATTTAACCATGTTGATATCCACCATGTGTCAGGAAAAAAATGTGAATCTTTCAAAATAATTAATATTTAACCTGTCATTGTGAATGACAACCTGTGAATGACAGGTTAACTGTATTTTAACATGTATTTGTTTAACACAGATTGTTTATGTAAGTTCATTCATTCATTTGTTGTATTTGTCACTTGCTCAATAAAGTTTCTAGAAAACCAAGAAGAGAGAACATGAGGACAGGAAATGGAACTGTTGCATTCAAAATAAAACATGAATATAAATGTTTAACTACTTGATCATTCTTAGCCGAAACTTCAACACAACCCAAATTTATTCAGCTGAAAGTTACAACCAAGTAAACTGGCTTTAGAATTGATCTATGCGCTAAATATTTTAAAAGTTAGCATAAACACTGAAGCACTAGATGAACATCAGCGCTGCACCTCAGCGGATTAGCGCCTTAGCTTTAGCGGGGGGAGGGGGGGGGGTGCGCGCCCACCACTGGTGTTTAAAGGAAGTCAGAGTTTCGGCTGATTTTCAGTTTTCGGGAAGCTTGTTCCAGATTTGTAGAGCATAGAAGCTGAATGCTGCTTCTCCATGTTTGGTTCTGGTTCCGTTTGGACCGAATCTTCCTGCTCTGATGAAACCGCCTCCACCCGTGGGTGGAAGTGAAGTGACTGCAGGGAGGGGGCAAAGGGGAGTGATGTAATCATCTTCATCTTCATCATCGTCATGTCTCCTCCTTTCTGACGGTTTGCTAATTGAAGGTTCGGTGACTCCGCCTGGATCCACGGCCTCTAATTAACGAGCGGCGGAGTGATTCATTACAGCTCCAGCAGCACATCTTCATCATCATCCTCATCCTCATCATCCAGCTCCGCTCAGCTGGAACTGAGCCGGGAGCTGAAGAACGTTCTGTCAGTTTGGATCTGTGGAAACTTTTCTGTTTCTGATCTGGAGCAGCTCCTCTTCCTCCTCTGCTCCTCTTCCTCCTCAGCTCCTCTTCCTCCTCTGCTTCTCTTCCTCCTCAGCTCCTCTTCCTTCTCTGCTTCTCTTCCTCCTCAGCTCCTCTTCCTTCTCTGCTCCTCTTCCTCTTCAGCTCCTCTTCCTCAGCTCCTCTTCCTTCTCTGCTCCTCTTCCTCTTCAGCTCCTCTTCCTCTGCTTCTCTTCCTCCTCTGCTTCTCTTCCTCCTCTGCTTCTCTTCCTCCTCTGCTCCTCTTCCTTGATGTTGATGTTGATGTTTCTTTTTCTTTGTTTTTACAAATAGAATCTGAAAAGTGCGGCATGCCTTTGTGTTCTGCCTTCTGGGTCAGAACCTTTAGAACTTCTTCTGGCTCTCCAGTCAAACTGGATGTAGAACATTAGTTCTCAGTTCTAGCTAAAGACTCAGTTGGATTCCAGTCTGGACTTTGACTAGGCCATTCTAGCCCAGGAATTTGCTCTGATCGAAACCATCCCATAATACCTCAGGCTGATTGTCAAGCCGGAATATGAACCTTGACCCGAGACTCTAATAAGTTCTCCTCCAGGTTCCTCCCCCAGCATGACGCTGCCTCCACCATGTTTCTTGTGTCTTTGCTTGTTTTTTATTTCTTTTTTTTCTTTTTTATTCAGATTAAACCACAAACATCTGGACTCTGTTTCCTGATCAGCTGATTCCTAAGGCTGATTCAAAAAAAAAAAAAAAAAAAACAATCCCAAAAGGAATGTGGTGATCTATGTTTCTGTATTCCTTGGTTTTTCTGTGTCCTGTTTCCCTGAGTCTCTGTGATGTCCTGTCCTCCCTGTTGATTAATCCCAGCTGTGTCTCGTTCCCTGATTACCCTCCCTGTGTATCTAAACCCACCTGTGTCTTCGTTATTAAAATCCACTTTCATCATGACAACCTGGGCCTGCCTGGGTTTCCCTCACCACTCTCAACCACAGATCATGACAGGGAAATTAAATTATCTGGATTTTATTTAGGGGTGTCAGAGTAAAGGGGTCTGAAAACATCTGCTTGCCGCACTAACTAGCTAACTAACTTTTTTTGTTTGTTTTTGGACAACAGGAAGTTGAGTCATTCCAACCTGTTGAATCCATTGCTACTCTATAAAATGGCCGACTACAATTTCCCTAAAACGCCGCATACGTAGCCGCCCCCAAGTGGGCGGGGCTTGTCGCTGCAACGCCTCCTCTGATTGGTAGATGATGAGCGCAAGCGGGTAAATTATGAATATATCTGTTTACATCCAACACTGTCATGACTTTTAATGACTTATCGCGTGAACAAGCTTATTCGCCTGTGATTTCAATTTCATGTCATATTTAATAGAATATCGACTAAAATTTGTTCACATTTGTAATGAAACGCAGCAACTTTCTACCAACATGAGAGGAAGAAGCAGCCCCGGCCACANCATAATCATTCAGAATTCAAAAACAAAACAAACAAACAAACAAAAAAAAAAAAAACTAAAGTGAAGAAAAAATGAGAATGTTGACCTGAAGTAGTTCCTGTAGATCCACTGTGGATTGGTGGGTAGCGGACCAGAACCAGGTTCACAGCACAGATGAAGCAGCGACTTCGAGTTCATGCTTGAGTTTTATGGTTTGTCATTTATAAAGTCATACAGTCAAAAATTACCAGCAATAATTTGTGCTGTTTAGCCTATCATAAGAGAAAACAATGGGAATTTGTTTTTAGCCCATATTTTCACCATGTTATCCATTCTTTTATAAATATCACAATTTCCATCTAAACATTTAGTAAGCAAGTTAAATATTTAGCTCCTTAAATATTATTTAGCTAGATAAATATTTACCTTCAGTTATTCTGAGCTCAATGTTTAGTTAACTCTGAGCTACCTAAATATTTTGTTTATTAAGTAAATATTTAACTTTGACCTTCTAAGAATCAGATTATGAAAAAAAAATTCTTCTGATGAATGTTGAACATTATTTTATCTGTATTTGCTGCTAACTGGGTTCATTGAAAGGATGCAGGCTGTTTTTGGTCCTCCTCACCGGCTGGTGGCGGTATGCACCACTTGTGCACCAGCCGACATTAAAATCAAGAAGAAGAAATTCCAAGATGGCGGCCTCCACGGCATCGCGTGAACTCTTCACGGAGGGAGTTCGGGCGGTTCTTCAGACGTGGCCGGTTCTACAGGTGAGCTCCGAACCGGGTCGATTACCGGGTTCGGAACCAGGTCTGAGGGGACGAGGAGGTAATCAGGCGGTTCCACTGGAACACGTGATCAGTGGGCTGAAACTATCTAGCTAATGCTAGCAACTCCTGCTTGGGGTGGTTCCGTCTCATTCCGAACCGGTCTAATTCGGAGCTCAGAAACAGCTGCTCAAGATCCAGTTATGATCCAGGTTTTGGTTCTGGTTCTGGTACTGCTCAGCGATGACTCAGTGGGTTCATTTTCTGTCAGTAACAGGTTCGGGCTGAGAGTGGACCTTTTGAAAAATACATCAGACTCAAACGTCCCTGACCCATCAGAACCGAACCTCCTCCCCGATCAGAACCACCCTGACCCATCAGAACCGAACCTCCTCCCCGATCAGAACCACCCTGACTCATCAGAACCGCGTCCAGCGGATGATTTATAAGAAATATTAAAAAGTTAATATGTTTCTTCAGCTGTGGTTCAGACTGGAAGCGGTTCGGGTTCTGACCCGGTTCCGGATGCGTCCTCTTGTCCCTGAACTGTCCCTCTATCCCTCAGATCGCCGTGGACAACGGCTTTGGAGGCGTTTACGGCCAGCAGAAAGCTGATTGGATGGTGGATGTCATTCAGCAGTATTTCCATGACAACGGTACGTCTCCATAGTAACGGCTGATAACTTCCCGTTTGAATCAGAACTGTTCAGTTCGAACTTTTTAATGTTCTGACAGAACCTCACTTCCTGTCTGACGTCACAGGTCAGTAGAACACACAATCATATTCCAAGCAGAAAAAGATAGACTTTTCCATTAAATTGGTCGTTATTGTATAGTCTACCCCCTGTGGATCTGATCCATACAATGACACCGACACACACCCATGTTCTCTGTGTCGTTGAAATTATATCTGCCCTGGATGCCTGTAATTGTGGCTCACTGTCTGTGCGTGTGTGTGTGTGTGTGTGTGTGTGTGTGTGTGTGTGTGTGTGTGTGTGTGTGTGTCTCGGTGGGGAGGCAGCTGACCTGCAGCAGTATGAGGTTGAGGATTTCCTGTCTCAGCTGATGGATCAGGAGTTTGATACGGTGGTGGAGGACGGGAGCTTACCTCAGGTACACACACACACACACACACACACACAGAGGAGCTGTGCTCTGTCTCCTGATTTGCTGCTACCTGACCAGGTGTGTCTGGTGTCTGCAGGTGTCACAGCGTCTGCTGCAGCTGTTCTCCCTCTGGCAGCAGGGGGCGCTGGAGCAGCTCCGCAGCGCCGTCCACACACTGACTCAGAGCAAGACACCGAGGGCAAAGGTCACGGCTCCGCCCGCGCAGTCGGATGATGAGGAGAGCGACGGCGAAACGCAGGTATGCAACAGGGGACTGGTTGCTAAGCAACATAGCCATAAAGTAGGCATGTAACGAGTTTATTAGAACTTCCTGTTGGTCCATTAATATTGTGTGTGTGTGCAGAGCATGGAGTGTGAGGAGTCCCGCCCGTCCCTCAGCACCATACGTCCTCCTCCTCAGGACGAAGAGGACGGCTGGACCGTGGTCCGGAGGAAGAAGTGACGAGCAGAACCAGAACTCAGAACCAGAACTTTACAAACCGGACTTGAACTGGACTTTGCTGTGGAGCCGCCATGTTGGGGGCGGAGCCTCCAGGAAGGCACTTCCAACTCCAGATGATCCGGTTCTGATGGACTAGTTGGATAACTATCTTCATTTATTCAGAACATTAAAATGGGTCAAATTAAACAGAACCAATCAATTAAAAAATATAAAACCATTAAAAGTCTTTTCAGTTCTGGTTCTGCTCTCAGGTCCAGCAGAACCAGAAGCAGGTGGAAACTTTCAGGATGACGGATCCGATCTGATCCAGTACCGTTACAGAACCACATGCTAGCATATTAAACTGGACCCGGATTCCCTGGTTCTGTGCTGCTTTAGGTAAAATTCTGACTGGTTCTGGACGTTTCAGTTCTTTGAAGCTAAAAATATTAAATATTTTTATTATTAATGCCACCATGCCAGTTAGCATTAGCTGATGGACCTTCAGGTGCTAATTAACCTTAGCTGCAATTAGGAGCTAATGATGCTAATTAGCTGCTGAAGCTTCTTCAGATGTTCTGGAATATTTTCACTAAAATCATGAAGTCGTTTTTCGTGGAGTTGTTTACAATAACGGCTTTTATTCTGAAAGGTAAGTTTATGATGTCATGAATAATGAATAAGTGCTGCTGGACATTTTGTTGGTATTTAACCCCCTGCGGTCTGTATTCAGAGCAGAATTTAAATGAAAGATATGAAAACGTCTTGAAGCTTCTGGATTATTGATTACAGGGAATATGGCAGCTGGAGCGCTGCCGTCTCTCTGGGGTTTATTCCCATCAGATTATCACAGAACTGGATCAGAACCAATAAAATCACTGCTGGCTTATAAATGGGTCACATAAACCCGTCAACCAACAAACGTCTGTAGAGACGAACTGAACAAAATCACATCAGTTGATAGTTGGTCCAGATTCCTGATCATTGATTGGTCCAACCTGAAAGCCAATCGGTTCAAAGTCCCGGTCTCTGTGCTGATTATCGGATCGGTCCAGAGACTTTGAGGGATTTTGAACTGATTATTGGTCTGGAACCAGACGATTTGTTAAAAACTCATTTTTGGTCCGACCTTTGCACCTCAAGCTTCCGTTTCTTTAGGGTCTTATTTCACCAATATGCACTTTCTGAATGTTTTTCCATCAGGATGTTTACAGGTTTGAAGGTAAATCTGACATGGAAACAACTGGAACACTGCCTTAAGGTTCCCAGCAGGGGGCGACTCGGCTCCAGAGTGAACTCTAGCAGCATCATGACTTCCTGTAGACCAGAGATCAACGTTCATACTGGAGTCAGGATGAGGCAGGCGGTGCAGCAGAACATGTGTGAGGAAAGGGAATTCTCATTGATTATTTTGGGATTAATATGTGAGAAGGAGAATCTGAGATTATAATCTGGGTTTGACTGGGGGCTAAATGAAGGGAGAAACATAATCCGTGTTTGATCAGGACTCTGGCTGCTGTGTTTTCTGGACTACCTGATGGTAAATAACAGCTACGACCAAAAATATTGGATCATTTAGATTCAACTTTATTTTTCATTTAACCGAGAAAATGTCTGAAAGTCATAAAACAGTGAGAAAGGACAACAACTCTCCATAAACAATGCTTATCTTATTCATGTTTTATAAGAAAATACTGGAAAATTAATTAATACTATTTTCAATAATAAAAGAAAAATAGTTTTCCTAGTTTATTATTGGCATGAAAGCAGAAAAGATTTCTTTAAATTGTTGAGCAGTTTTAAAGAGATTTCTGATTATCTGTAGAGATGAGCCTTTAAGGTTGGATGGTCTCCTTACCATCACCCTAATCTTCAACTGTGTTACTTTATATAAGACCAGTTTATGATGAACATTATCTGAAGAAACTCTACAAGAAAAGGCCAAATAATCAGTCACACAGAGTGGAAGTAATGATCATCTATTAATCAGTGCATCGAGTTCGGTTTATTATCCAAATTAATTTTGTTTCTATGGAAACGCAGCAGAGCTTCGAGTCGTTGACCTGCAGCATTTATTCCGCCTGCAGATTCTGAACTTTCTGGTCCAACTGAACTGAGCTATTAAATCTTTATACAGAAACCGGATCAGCTTTAATCAGTGATCAATTAGTCCAGTCTGGTCAGTTTGACTCTTAAAGGGACAGTAACATGTGTTGTCCAATAGCATAGCACCATTTTGTCTCATAATCAGTAACAATGTTACCTTCAATTGCTATAAAAATGTTACATAAATCAAATATGACAAACAATTTGCTTCCTGTTTTAACACCTTGAAATTGGGCCTCTGTCTCTTTAAGAACTCCTGCTCTTTCTGCAGCTCCGCCTCCAGGAAGTCATCCCAAAATGGCTTCTCTATTAACCATTTAGCACTTTTACCAGCGCTGCTCTGAGCAGCAGCTCCTTTAATGACCTCAGCAGATGTCTGCTAATTGCTGCTGGCTAGTCTGAAGGAGCCGCACCTGGAAGGCGGGGCTAGGTCCACCCAGGCATTTTGCATAGGTGGATTGTTGCCATGGAGACTAGAGGATTCTAGAGGATGGAACATAATTTCACAACCAGTGATGCTGATAAGAAAAGGTTTAATTAAAGCACAGAAACATGTTAAATTACAACCAATGAACCAATCGCTGCAGGTTTCCCTCCAGAACCCAGAGAACTGAGTGGTTCTACACCACCAGGTCCAAATGGTTCTGATTCACCCCCAGTAAACCCAGTAAAACTCAGAACTGAGGCGACTTTTATTCTGAAACCAGAGAACACCTGACCAGGTGAGATTCACACAAAAACAGGTAGAAAATCCCCCGACATCATCAGTGATGTCACTGTAGGGGGCGGGGCTGTTTCAAGGCACTAACGTCACCAGAACAGGTGAACAGGTGGAAACTCGTTATCTACTGATCAATAATCAATAAGCAGGAATAACAGATCAATAAAAACACTTAAAATTCAGGAAAATGAGAGAAAAAGAGATTTCAACGAATCTGTGGAAGTTCAGCACCGGAAACTCACACAGGTTGATCGACTGACAGCCAATCAGGTGATCGGCAGATGGATAGTCAATCGATCGGTCGTTGATCGATTGATGAAACAGACGAGCTGCTGGCTTCATAAATCAGATCGACTCAAAAAACTGATCAGAAATCAGACAGGAAAACAGTGAGGAACACGAAGTGAGTATGAAAGGAAGACAGGAAGTCAGGTGGAAAAACAGGAAGTAGACAGGACAGGAAGTCTAACAGGAAGTGAGGTACAGCAGCACTGAAGTGATTTCTGGAGTCAGCTCTGACAGTTCACCTGTCCAGGTGATCAGCAGCTGATAATCTGGGACTAAACATCTGGATGGTTTCACCTGGCCAGGTCAAAGGTCGTCTCTGAGTATCGACTTCAGCTCAGTTCAGACAGGTGAGGCTTCCTCAGGTGTGACTGGTGGTCAGCTTCAGAGGGGAGGCGGGGCTAAACCGTTCATCGGCCCGGCCCACTGACCAGTCGGCCAATCAGCAGAGGCATCTCCGACCACACGGGTCAGCGAGTCACAGTGAGACAGGTGTGTGTGCAGGTGTGTGCTATGTGTGCAGCCAGACGTGCTGCAGGCACTGCGCCGCCGTGGCGCGGCGATCCGGCTCCATCTCCAGCATGGTGAGCAGGAAGTCGCTGAACTGCGCCGCCTGGTCCAGCGGCCACTCGTACTTCTCCAGCAGAACCTCGAACAGACCCCACGGCTTCAGGTTGGAGATGTGCCGCAGCTCACCTGGACAGGTACGCCGAGAGAAACAGCCAATCAGAGAGCCAATCAGAGAGCCCGGTGGGACCTGTGGGCGGGTCTCACCTCTCCTGGTGAAGTATTCCCTGGAGTACCTGCCAGACAACGCGAAGGGCAGTGGCAGTGGACCCAGCAGCTCCATGATGTGGGCGATGTGATCTGCAGAGAGGTTACACAACTAAACACACTGAGGAAGTACAGAACCAGAACCCGACCAGAACCAAACCAGAACCCTCCTCTGCTTTACCTTCGTCTCTGGTGTAATCTTCTCCTGAATGTGGCTCGAACAGGTAATCCCCAGTGGCGAGCTCGAACGCCTGGAGGAGGAAAACAGGTCAGACCTGGTTCTGGACCCGGTTTTATGTTTTGTGCCATTTTGGGAAAGTTATTTGCAGCAACCAAGTTATGGTGGTTGCTGCAAACATGTTTTGCAGCCCCTGCAGCGTCTTGGAGGGGCTGCATATCGTTGCTGTATTTAATTTGTTTTCTGTCAATTAATAAGTGACAATAAACCACTTATATTTGATAAATATAATTATTTTTATATTTATCATAAAAAGTTATTGTCAAATCAACTCATAACACAGACTCTTCACTGGGGATAACAATAATAATAATGGCATTAATTATTATTATTATTATTATTATTATTATTATCTTCCAGCCTATCAAATTGTCTAGTAATAATATTACGTCAATGTTTGAGAGACAGTTGGGGTCACCAGGTGGTGGCAGCAGAGAGCTGCCACTAAAACATCAGAACCTTTGAAATGTTTGAAACTGATCATTTCTCTAGTCTACCAGCAGGGGCAGCCATTTGTGTGAAACCTGAATTATTCTGAGGAGCTTCCAGAAATCCAACAGAAACTTTCTGAAAATGATCGACTGTGTGTGTGTGTGGGTGTGTGTGTGTGTGTGCGTGCGCGCAGACACACCATGCAGGCGGTGCTCCAGATGTCTGCCGGCGGCCCGTACTCTGCTCCGATCAGAACCTCCAGGGCCCGGTACTGCCTGGTCTGGATGTCCTCGGTGAAGTGTTTGTGCTGCTCAGACACAGTGAAGGAGAGAGGGAGCCGTCTGATTGGTCGGCGCTGCACAGGAGGAAGAGGAGAAGATGAAGATGTCTCACCACCCAGCAGGCGTTCCCCAGGTCAGCGATCTTCACTCGGAGCCGGTCGGCGTTCTGCGGGTCCAGAGGGTTCAGGACGAAGTCCGATGAACTGAATCCTGCCAACAAGAGAACAACTTTGCTGGGACTGGCCACAAACTCAGCCAATCAGATCGCTGACCACCTGCTGGTGAGTCAGCGCCATTACACAGTCTGATACCGACACCGACCAACCAAACAGCTAGAAAACCAAACATGTTCACTTTCCAACGTCCAATACGATCAAAGTTCTGCTTCAGACTCCCGATCCAAACTAAGAACAGAGAGACAACAGAAAACTTATCTTTTATTTATTAATGTTTATTTCACCAGAAAATCTTTTTGAGATTAAAAATCTCTTTTACAAGAAAATCCTGGCCAGGATATTTTTTCACATTTCAAGAATAAACTAAATAATTTTATGAGAATAAAATATTACGAGGAAAAAGTTGTACGACAATAAAATGACATGAGAACAGTCACAGTGTAATAAGAATAACATTATACAATAAATCTAAAGTCTAAATATTACAGAAGAAAGAAACAGAATCCTCCATAAAAGTGATCAAAACAATTAGTTATACTTTGGTTTTGGTTTTACAAACCAAAATACTTCAGACATCAGATCCTGATAAATCAAATCTTTGCTCTCATTAAAGCAACTTTTCATAATTCTCTAACTTTCTTCTCTTAACATCCAGACTTCATTCTCACAATAAAAAAAGAAAACATCTTAATCTGGCTCTAATTCTCCATCGTAACGACTGAACGTCTCACCGTCTCGTCCGCTGGAGTATCCCGACTGGGTGGAGAGCGCCGACTCGGAGGTCGCCGACATCACTGAGCTGGAGAGCCCTGATAGGCCGGAGGCGGGGCTGGAGAACCGTCCGGGGGCGGGGTCACTGAACCTGTCGTCCAACCAGGAGCTGCTGGAATCTGGGCTTGGCTTGTGATTGGCTGTGGAGCAGAAAGTGTTGCCGTTGACGACCACAGAACCTGAGAACAAAGAAACATTTCTGCTGTGTTTTAGTTTAATGGACATTTATACAGAACGAGAAAACATTCATGTTTCCACGCCTCGCAGCAGGAAGGAGGACAGTCACCAACAAGACAACAATTCACTGGCAGTTCAGGGAATGCAACTCACAAAATCTGCCAAGGCCAAAACATTCACAGACCTACTCAGACCCGTCTTCATACTCTGGATCAAAGTGTGAAAAACAGCTAACGCTAATGCTAAGCTAGTGATTTTTAAACACACCCAGACAAACCATGTAAAACAAGAAGTTACCTACATGTCAGAGTAACTCAGTCTGACTAGAGGAGATTTCTTCCTCACCGTTTGCTCAGCAGGAGGGATTCCTGCTGAATCAACGACTGACTACAGCTGGATGCATCATGTGACTACAATGTTTTCTTTAAGGTGAAAAATGGAGCCTGGAACCACCAACTGACCTGGACAACTCCTGGTTTAAACACCTTTAAACAACTTGCTGGAATGAATGAATGAATTAATGAATTAACTATATTATTCCGCAGGTAGAAAGCTGACATTTCAGTACCGCCCATCCAACAAACAACATGGGTGGACGGGTGCCTGGTGCTGCAGCCCTGCGGGGCGCGTCGGGGAGCAGCGTGGGGTTTAACGCTCCTCTGCACACGAATCAGACTAAAATAAACCGTTAACGTCCAACAGGCCGTTTTTACTCACAGGTCGGGTCGGCATCGTCAGGCTGCTGTAGTCCTTCCTCCTCATCCATCCTCTGGAAACACAGAGAAGCACTCGTGTTCATCTGACTGGCTGCTGCTACATCACTGTTGGATCCATGGAGTGTGTGTGTACTGTTACTCCAGTATGTATGAGGTACAACAGGTGTACCTGTATATCCATGAGCCTTTCCTCTAGGAGCTTCTGTTGACGCTTTGCCTTCCTTTTCAACTTTTTCTTCTTGTTTTTTGACAACTTCCCCATCTACACACACACACACACACACACACACGAAGCCAGGCAGTTTATTTCAAACTGTGTTGATCAGTTTCTGCCTCAGGAAGTGGGTGTGGTCATGGGGGCGGGGACAAGCAGGTCATGTGACACCTGGGACTTAAGGTGAAGTTTCTAAATATGTAATTTCTCTGACAGCCATTAGGTGGTGCTATAACAGCTGCCTGCCTGATGTCACTGTGGCCACATAAAAGTAAAAAAACAGGTTTTGCTAACATCCACCAAAAACTAACTGGAATTGAAATCATGATACGTTTATGTCCACTAAAATGTATTGATTTATCAAAGTGAGATAACCAATCAGAACACAGCAGAGGTCACACCTGGGCACTCACCTCTTCATCCCTGGGAGCCGTGCTAACTAGAGACACACAGATGGAAGGAAACCATCAGGGAGGAAAGACGGAAACAGAAAGAAGAAACGGTTCAGTTAGAAGAAGCAGGTGAAGGAAAGACAGGAAACCACAGGAAGCCAGTTCAACCACAACCCACAGCTCCGAGTTACTGGTCCCAGTAATTACGCTGACAGACTGGCTGGGAGAAGTTCTGAACTCTAAAATACACCTCCAGGACCTCCTGTCCAATTAGCTGGTGGCCCTCACCTGATGACCCTGAGGGGGGCGGGGCTCCGGCTCTCTGCCAGATGGAGGCCTCAGCCGCCAATCTTCTGACGTAGACATCGTCAACAACCAGGAGGATGTTCTCCGGCTTGATGTCCGTGTGAATAATCTTACACTTGGTGTGAAGGTAGTCGAGTCCCTGCAGCACCTGCAGACACACAACCAAGTTTGGGTCAGAACCATCAAGTGCCTACAGGTCAATCAGCCAGAGTACGATGTAGTCAAGGTGTCCTAATCACCATGTCGGAGTTAAGTCCTCCACATACTAGGAGGTCCTGCATACTTGAGGCAAACACGAAGCTGCTATAGGGAGCTTAGATCTCAACAAACATTCATTTGGATTGTGTGAAATCAACGATTATTCATGAGAAATGAAAGCAATAGATGACCTAGACCAGTGGTTCCCAAACTTTTCCTTCTGCGCCCCCCCAGTGGTTTCCAAACATTTTCTGCGCCCCCCCTATGGATTACAAATGGCTGTCTGGTTGAATCGACTTTTTGGGGGGCAAAATGAATGTACGTAGCTGAAAATAGACACCAACATCGGTAGCCTACAAGCTACTTGTTAGCAAGCTTAAGGTTCTGTATTGATATTAGCTAGTCATCTTTTAGCTAACATTAGCTAGTCATCTTTTAGCTAACATTAGCTAGTCATCTTTAGCTAACATTAGCTAGTCATCTTTTAGCTAACATTACCTGCATCCAGCAGCTTTACTCAACTCAGTCGGTTAGTTTGGAGGGAAAAACTGTGAAAAGTTCTTTGCGTTTTGCTGGTTTGCTGCCGTGATTCTAACACAAACCTACCTAGCTCCGCCCAGCAGCAGGTCTCCTTCACAGGTGGAAACCCAGCGCGAGCGTCGTAGCGCTCATGTTGCGTTTAAAGGCGGCTCGGAAAAACAGGTTACATGTTAACAACGGATTAAACAGTTTTAACTGCTGATAAAAGTGACAGAGGACACAGATATGGGAAGTGTGGAAGCCCCTACTGTATCAAATTGACAGAGGAATAACAGAAAGTTGGCCATTCTAAGGTAAAAACCCAGCGCATACAGTGTTCATGTTTTTTTGGTTTTTTTTTCATCCAGACGGCTTCCCGCGCCCCCCCTGCAATGACACGTCGCCCCCCTAGGGGGCGCGCCCCACAGTTTGGGAACCTCTGCCCTAGACAATAAAATCTGAGCCGTTTGCAGACGAAGTGCGCAGAGTTTGAATGGTACACTCAAGAATGTGATGTAAACCATGGAAGTGTCTTTAGAAAGCATATGGCTCTAAAAATATAACCGATAACAGTATGACCATATTGTCTTTATCCTAGTTACGGCAGAACCATGAAGTACTGACCCTTTGCAACGTCCCAGGTAAAAGATCAATAAAGTAAAACCCAAAAGAGTACTTTGCAACACGTTTGTGGTGGTGGTACCTGTCGGATGATGGTCTTGACACAGACCAGAGGAAGTCCCATATAGTTTGATTTAATGATCCATTTTAATAACTGATGACCCAGAACTTCCAGAACCATACAGACATCTGAGAAAGGCTGAGGAAACTACTGAGACAGGTGGACAATGGGTGGACACAGCTTGGGGGCAGAAGGACAGCTCATGGTCAAGGATACGCACTCCATTGATTCCAGAGATCTTGAAGTCATCAATGAGCTGGACTATGGTTTCTCTGTACGAGTCAGAGGGGTCGCTGTCCCTCACCTGGAGAGAGATAAGTTAGCTGAGCACACCAGTAAACCGCTGGTGGTAGAGATCAGGACATCAAATACTCACACATCGCAGCAGTTTGATTTCATCCAGAGCCGTCTCGGTGTAATGAGGAGCGCTCTTCACCACCTTCATGGCCACAAAGCGCTTCTTCCTGAAGAAAACATACATTGAGAGTCTGAAACAAGTTGATCTGTGGAAATATGCTTTTCAAACACAAGTCACTACTGACTGCAGGTCCCAGCAGAGCCACACTGTGGAAAAGTGTCCCCAGCCCAGTTTCCTGACCACATGGTAGCGGCCGTTGAACAGGTCTCCGATCTTTACTGGGTAGTATCCACCTGGAAAGTCAGAGACCACAGAGTGAGACTTGTCTCCAGATACAGGGCAATCCACACATACCTGACAGTGACAACATGAGAAGACTTCTGTTTGAAATGTTGGCCAATCTATCATCAACACTGACTGATGAAGTGTGTTAGCAATGACTAACCTACTGAATGCTCTCAGTCACTTCTCTCACCAAGACCCCGTTCCTTTAAGTGGGTTGGTAGATGGACAGAAACATGGATGGTCCTGGTTTTCCCAAACTTTTTCTATTCCCAAATTATGGAGACCACAGTGCTTTTCATAGCATTCATTGTTGCCAGAATGTTTTTTGTCCTGCATCCATCATCCTTTTCTGGAATTTGTTCCTTGAACCAATCCAGTCCTTGTGGTCTACAGACATTTACTTTCACTTCACTTCTTGGTTTCTGCCCTGATGTGGACTGTCACCTGTGGAACTTTATAGACACATGAGTTCCATTTTGAAATTATGCTCAGTAAACTGCATTTACCTTCGGTGCACTCCAATCAGAGTGCCTAAGGATCGAGACCAGGGGTGGCAACTCCAGTCCTCAAGGGCCAGTGTCCTGCAACATTTACACGTGTCCCTGGTCTAACACACTTCAATCAAACGGCTGAATCACCTCCTTAGTATGCAGTCAACTTTTCCAGGGTCCTGCTAACGACCTGGTCATTTGGCTCAGGTGTGGTCCTCAAGCACTGGTGTTACCCGCTCCTGGTCTAGAGGATGCATCAGTCTACAAGACTAGCTTAGCTTATCATAAGCTATCTTAGTAGCTATGCTGCTGTAGCCTTAGATGGCTGGAGGCAAATATGATTCCAGCATTTCCATACCCAGAGGTTTCAAACATGCCTCTCTCTCCTCTGTACTGTCAATGTTTTGGGGATACATACAGGTTCTCTGCAAGACCTGCTCTAGGCAGG
Organism: Poecilia latipinna; assembly: GCF_001443285.1. Lineage (NCBI taxonomy): Eukaryota > Metazoa > Chordata > Actinopteri > Cyprinodontiformes > Poeciliidae > Poecilia > Poecilia latipinna. The sequence goes on along the minus strand of NW_015112952.1, from coordinate 329,940 downwards.
ATTGTAATCTGGTCTTTGTGCTCTATTGGCGACCTGTCCAAGGTGGAACCTGACAGGAAGTTCTCCCCCCACAGGATAAAGAAGTGTTAAAAGGACAAGAACATGTTCGGTTTGAGTTGTTTGAATGGCTGAAGTCGGTTAAAACGGACAGTGTGCATCTGACTGGCTGCTAGCTTACAGATTCCAACAAGCTGTCAGTGATGATATCTTTCTACTACAAGTCAGGGAAGTACAACTGATAACTTCTCACACATTCAAACTAGCCCTTTAGAGAGGTACATGGCTCCACTGTCCTAGCTTCTCTTCAACTTGAGAGGCAAAAATGTTATTGCAACACAGAATATTGAAGTTTACTTCATGTAGCCATTTTGTGTAGAGGTGAGAAGATGGTCAGGTGTCAGTAGTAAACCCGAGGGTTTAATCAACTCACCTTTACAATAATCTGAAGGGTCTTCCTGCTCTTCATCATCAGAGCCAAGCAACTGGGCTGGGGGCGGGGTTAACTCTACAGGAGGCGGGCTCTGACGTGGAGGGGGCATAGCCAGATGAGATGGGGCAGATGATGTCATGGGAGGGAAACTGAATGGAGAATCCAGAGAACAGAGAAGAGAGGAGGAGGAGCACAGAGAGTGGGAGGAGGCACTGGAAGTAAAGGTCATCGAGGTCAGGAGGAAGGGGTCGGAGTGGGTGGGGCTTAACATAGTAGTGGGAGGAGGTGTAACAGGGTTTTGTGCAAATACTGCAGAAGTCTCAGAGGTAACGCTGTAAGGTGAGGTTGGTGGTTGGAAGAACTCAGTAAAACCGTGTGCTGAGGCATTCTGGGTAATGTTGTTAACATCTGGTGGTGACTTTCTGAGACTTTGGCCAAAGCTTTCTAATGCAGCAGAAGATGATTGGCTAGGACACTGGGAGTTGTTGAGAGTAATGTCAGGAGGCATTATAGTTTCCACAGGTTCTGGAGTGAATATTGCCATCTGGTTTATGCTCCGCTGATGCACTGCCTTGGTTATCTTGTGGGGGCACTGAGGAGGAAGTGGTTGAGTAATCTGGTTTGGACTGTGGGAACTTGGTGACTGGGTGTTCTGGTGGGGACTTTCATGACGTGGTGACTGGACTCTCTGATGGGGGCTCTGGGAATGGGGGGATTTGTTTATGTGGTGGGGATTCTGGGGAACAGGTGACTGGGTGGTCTGGTGGGGGCTCTGGGGAACAGGTGACTGGGTGTTCTGGTGGGGACTTTCATGACGTGGTGACTGGACTCTCTGATGGGGGCTCTGGGAATGGGGTGATTGGTTTATGTGGTGGGGGCTTTGGGGAACAGGTGACTGGGTTGTCTGGTTTGGAATCTGGGACGTTAGGGACTGCTGGGGACCTTGAAGGCAAGGTGTCTGGATGGATCTCTCGGGGAAAATTGTGCCAGGCTCTGGACCCTCTGGACCTTCCCCATTTGTGCTGTTTGTAGGACCTTCTGGGGGGAGCTGGTCTTTTTGGGCATCATTCTGTAATGGTATTTGGAGGGGAGGACCATCAGTCTTCAGAAAATCACTGCCCTCTTCAGGCCTGAAAAGGGAAATAAGGATGGAAAACAATTTCAGAATGCAACATTTGGAATGGAAAATTCCATTTTGATCCAGTTTATTCACAACAAAACAATGATACAATAAAAACGTCTGTCAGTTTTAATCTAATTAGTCATCTCTGTATCCGGATTTATGCAGAAGGTTTCTATCCGAGTCCAATTCAACCTCCAGGACTGATGCAGTTGTGGCCCCGGGATCATATCCCAGACTCCTACATCTCTCTGCCTGCCATCTGTCTGATGATTGATACCTGGAGGTTTCAACCACACCTCGCTCTCCTCGATACTATCAATGAATTGGGTACACATACAACTCCTTTGCAAGATCTGCTTTAGGCAGAATCGTAATAAGGTCTGTGCTCTACCTTAAAACCCTTTATTTATTGGCAATGTGTAACCGAAAGAACAGAAGCAATGTTCTCTCGGGTAACTGCAGAAGATCATTTTACTGGAAGCTTTTAACCGCCACATTGAGCGCGCTCAGTCCGGTCCGTCATGGCAATGTCTGGGATGATGTGGAGGGATGCAGTACCCGGTCCTGACGGTGTCCATGAGCTCTGACTGACCAGTGTAAACTAAAAACAGCTGCACATGATGTCACGGCGTCTGCAGCTCATGTGTCGGCCCCAGTGAGCGTGCTCAGGCTATTTCGGTGCTGCTGAGGCCAAGCTCGGACATGTCACATGGAGCTGCTGCACGACGGCTCTGGATCCAGCTTCTGCTTCTATTTGTGGCTCCATGAGTCTGCGGGTCAGCGGACCTGCGTCTGTCAGTGCGTGATTCCGGTGAGCCGACCCGGTTCTGTCGGACTGACACCAGGAAAGAAAATCATTCATAACCAGAACATGGCGGGTTTCTACTGCAGGTCCACCTTCAATCACTTTGATCTGCAGACTCCTCCCCCTGATAAGCCCCTCCCTCTGCAGCTACATCACTTCCTGCTGTGACACGCCCCTCACTGTTTATGTTTGTCTTTACGTGTGAGATCTGCGTTCCTACCGGCTGCCGTCAGCTCGGACTCTCCGGTGCTTCTTGCCTCGCCGTCGTTTCTTGCCTGTGGGGGCGGAGCTTCCGACAGCCGCTGAGAAAAACAACAAACAGTCAGAGTCCGTTTCCATCACTCACCACCAGAATCAGAACCCGGTGACTTCAGGTTCTGGACAGAACTTAAGGGCCCAATGCCAGACTCAAATATTTCATCAGATAAGATTGGCTCTCCAGCAGTCGGGGATCAAACCACCGAGTGACTCCATCATGGCTATTTAGAGCCAAGGCTCCTCACAAAGACAGAAAACACGGGAACGCAGCTTTGCTCCACGCCAAATCCAAGACATAGACCTTCAGGATTAAACTAACCAGAATCTTTGAGGTTAAGATAACCAGAGTTCCTCAGTAGAGTCAGGCTAAGTTAATCAGACTCTACCGGGTGAAACTGCTCGGCATTAGAGAAAATTTCTTCATCATTTCTTACTGTTTCATAATTTGGACCTCCCCTGCAGCTTCTGACCGGACCCCAGCAGAACCTGGTCAGGTTCTGACCATGAAGGACTTCATAGAAGCAGCTCGGAACCAGAACATTTAAGGGTTAAAAATTAAAGCAGCACAGCAGAATTTGAGTATTTCTGGGTCAACTGATCTAGACCGGAAGCTGGAGCATCTCTGGACCACCTGATCCAAACTGACAGAAATAAAGTAAAAAGTGTTTTTAATGGAGTCTGGTGGAGACACTGGCTGGACCCAGATTCACGGTACCTCCCCCTGAACCGGGTCAGGCCTTCTTTACCTATCAGCATGTCCGGTTCCTGTCTTCCAGCCGAACCGGTTCTCAGACAGAACCTTTCCAAGCAGCAGCAGAAGCAGGGTCTGAAACGCGGAGATGGTCCGGACGGGACCGGACCGCGGCCTGTTGGTCAGCAGACGGTTCGGCTCCGTTAGCTCCGTTAGCTTTCCTACTGGTACCGGATAGGACTCCGAGTGTCTGTACCGGCTGGATCCCGGTTCTGTGTCGGCTTTGGGACGAGGTCCGTTCCGTTAAAGAGACTGTGCAGCACGTGCTGGTTCGGTTCTGCCCTGAACGAACTCAACAGCTGCTCGGTTTGACACCGGACACCCGGCTCTGCGCATGCGCACTGACCTGTCAGGCTGAAACCGAGCAGGGGCGGATGTGAAGCCGAGGGTCAGTCCGTCTTGACAGGAAGTGAGATCAGAGAAAACAGGAAGGCGAAAGACTCTCTAGAAATCTCCATAAAGTTTCTATTGATGTCCCCTTCCTGTTAGTGGAAATATGAAGGTTTTATCCTGTCCAGAACCAAGAACCTGATCGGATGATTCTTCATTCAGACATTTCCCAACCCAACCAAGCAGATGGAACTGGTTCTGTCACTTTCATGAAAACGTAGCTGGTCTTTACTGGTACTGAAGGGATAAATCCAAACCAAAGAGAACCTAAAACCAGTTCTGAGATTTAGAGCGCTGTTTGTAAAGTTACAGTCAAATATTAACAGCAATAATTTAGGTTATTTGACCTGTAAAAAGAGGAAAAATGAGGATTCAACTTATATTTTCATCATGTTATTCATTCATTTATAAATGTCAATTTCAAACTACATATAAACATAGCAATATACAAACTAAATATTTAGTTAGNCCAATGTCCACCCATGTCCCCCAGCGTCCCCCAATATCCCCCAATGCCCACCAATGTCCACCCATGTCACCGGGCCTGGGAAGAAGATCCAGATCCTAAAGATCTGAAAGAAGCTGATTCTGTAGCACTGGAGAAACATCTTCAACCTGTTACTAACACGTTAACTAACCTGCTAACTCTGTTAACTAACCTCTTTAACTAACCTGTTACTATATTACGCTGTATGTTTTTAAAAAACCTTCAGCTGCCGGATCTGTTTGAAATGAACGGACCTGGAACCTGAGATGGAAAGTTCTGGTTCGGACCAAACAGAACCGGATCAGAAGTCTGGTCAGTAGCTGGTTGATTTTGAGGTTCTGGTGCCGGTCGGGTTAGATCATGTTAGAGTGAGACCTCTTGTTTCTCTACCAGCTTTGTTGCTCTTGTTTCTTTGGGACACTTTCGGACATTTATCACCTTCTAGTTTAAGTTTGTGATATTATGGTTTTATTCATAATGAAACCATAATTATTTTTTCCACTCTATTATTTTCTCATTTAGTCTTTAACATAATATTTGCACATATATTTTGTCTCTGTGATGACGTCGTTTTAAAATATTAAATAACACGTTCAGATCAGAACTCGCTTTACTTTATTTACTCTTGTTTGGACGACTTTTTACTTTTATTTGAATAAAAATATTTTCACATATTGCGACTCTTGCATGAGTTTATGGATCATCTCCACCTCTGCATATACACACACAGAAAGCATAACGCTGCCGCAGATGTCATTTATTATTTTAATATACATTTCTTTAAATTCGAGCTACAGGTGAATTTAGTTAGAAAACACCAGATGCGCGCGCCTGTGTGTTTAACTGAAAATAAACACATTTATCGCAAAAAGGCGTTTTTGTTTTATTTATGGAAACAATTTCTTTCCTTTCATGAAAACACATTTGAAAAAAAAAAAACATTGTAGGATCAAATTAAGCGAAACTAAATTTAAAAAATACATTTAATTTTTTTTACACCAGGTATCACACGAAAAAAAGAATAAATTAATAAAATAAACCGAGCCGGAAACGAGATGAACATCCCGTAAAATAAAATAAAGTTTCTGATTCACAGAAATATTAAATCTTCTGACTTTTTTCATCAGTAAAAAATGAAAAACTCTGAATTTGCAACTCCAGAAGCATCAAGTAAAATCTGTTTTCATCTGAATTACAGAGAATTTCAGGGGAAACTGAATCTGAAAGAAAACAGTTTGAATTCAAAGCGACGGGAAGCGAGAAGCTGCTGGAGCTTCACCTGCGGACAGGTGAGCTGCTGCTCCTGAAACACACACACCACTTATCATTATTCATTTCCATTATAAATTCACTTTTAGCTTCGGTTTGTCCGGTTTCAGTTTCAAACTGTTTTTGGACCAATATGAACGTCGGTAAATTGATTTTTCTGGCTAAAAACAAGCGAAATGAAGATAAAATAATTGTGGTAGTTTTTCAACATTTGCAACAATTAGAAAATAAAAACGAGTAAAATGTGGGACTATTTTTTTTTTTTAAAAGAGCCAGAAATAAATGAAACATTTTTAAAAATATGTTCTTTAAATGTTTCCACCAACAACGAGAGAATAAAGCAAACAGAGGAGCTGCAGACGATTCATGCTTTTTGATGCTCAGGAACATTTTTACAGCAGCATGCACACACACACACACACACACACACACACACACACACACACACAGCGAGGCCTCCGGTTCTTCCTTCAAAGTGCTTCTCCGTCGTGGTTCCGTCGGTAGAACTGTTCTCTCTCTGTTTTCCAGTTTTAGAAACAAACTGAAGGAAAAAATGAAATATTTGGTTTTCCGGGACTTTCCTCTGAAGTTCCGATAAAGTTCGGTTTCATTCATGAGTTTCCTTCAGCTTCATGTCTCTGCTGGACCCACCGAACCTCCAGATCCGAACCGGGCTCCGTGGAAGGTCAAAGGTCTCATTAACAGACACGAACCCGCAGCTTGACCCGCGTTCTGCGGTCATGCGGTCCTGCGTGGCGCTCAGTGCACCGCCACCGCGGACTGCAGCGGCTCTGCGGGCCCGGCCGGGCTGCCCTGGCCGGCGGCTGCCTGCGGAGACGTCGGGCTCAGGGAACGCGGGGAGTGGGCCAGGAAGGCCGAGATGTGTGCGGGCAGGCCGGGTGCGGGTTTGATGGGCACCGGGATGGCGGGCAGAGTCTGTCCGCCGTGGCAGAGCGTCTTCAGCGGCATGCCGTAGGCCGAGTAGTCCGCGGGAGCTACGGAGAGGGGCGCCGCGGGGTCCATGACGCCCGGGCCGTACATGTGCGGCCAGGCCGGGCTCAGCTGGTTGTGCAGCGGGTATCCGGCGGCCGGGAAGGCGGCCAGTCCGCCGGGAACCTTGTACTCTCTGGCGATGATGTTCTCGATGGCGAACGGGTGCTTGAAGCCGGACTGCTGCGTGGAGCCCAGGCCGTACCCCGCAGGGACCTGCGGGAGATGCGCGGCGGCGTGCAGCGCGCTCAGCCGCAGCTTGGCCTGCTGATGCAGGAAGTGCGCGGCGTCCTGTGGCTTGCTGGGGCCCAACGGGTCCGGCACCGGCACGCCGCCCACCTTGAAGCGCTTCCGGCGCCGCAGGAAGCTTCCGTTCTCGAACATGTCCCCACAGTTGGGGTGCAGCGCCCAGAAGCTGCCCTTTCCAGGCTGGTCCGGCCGGCGCGGGATCTTGATGAAGCAGTCGTTGAAGGAGAGATTGTGCCGCAGGGAGTTCTGCCAGCGCTGCGTGTTCTCCCGGTAGTAGGGGAAACGCTCCATGATGAACTTGTAGATGTCGCTGAGCGGCAGCATCTTGTCCGGGCAGCTCTGGATGGCCATGGCCGTCAGGGAGATGTAAGAGTAGGGCGGCTTCTGGTCGCTGTACGTGTTTCTGCCGGGCCGCGGCATGGTTCCGAACAGCCCGAATCACTCCAGTCAGAGTCTCTCCAAACTTTCAGCTCCTCACTGGGTCTTTACGCACAGCGACTCGCATGGTCCCGTCTGGGCTGGGAGGGAAACTCTTGAGATAAAGTTCAGGGAAAGTTGGATGAGCAGCAGCGGATGGTCCTCCGGTTCTCCTCCGGCAGGCTGCGGGGCTCCGTGCTCTCTGTGGCCGCTGCTGCGCTGCGCTAGGCGGCCCTGTCCTCCTCCATGTCCCGCTCTGCTCCGCTCGGCTCCCTGCGCGGCTGTCAGCGCTGGCGGCGGAGCGGCTTCATTAATGGGACACTTTTCCACAGTCACGTGACGGCCACACGTAGGAAGGGGGGTGGGTGTGTGTGGGAGCCGTGCACGCTCACGTGGACGCGCTCAGGTTGAGTGGAGGAGCAGCTGGCGGAGCTGCGGCCGGGCAGAGGAGGCTGATGACGGGGAGGATCCGCGCTGCGGGTCGCTGCGGGTCGCTGCGGAGCCTCTCACGCACGGTGTGAGCGTGGGAGCGGCGGGTGCGTGTTTCTGAGTGGGCTGTGGGGCCCCTCCAATTTGCTGTGACAAATAGGTCCGCTGAGAGCCGCCGGAGCCGCTTCCATTTCTTTATCCTCTTCAGCGCTACTGAGGAAGAGGAGGATGAGGAGGAAGGCTCAGGTAAACAAGCTATAAAAAAATCTAAATATGAATAAGTAAAAAATGAATGGAGCAGAATTTCTGTGGTCTTTTTTTAATCTAATTTATGTTTTTTGTTTTACTTTTAAACCAAATATTAAACGTTAACGGTTCGTTTTCTCTGCTGCTTCTGGATTCATATTTTCTTTATTTAATCTCCTTTAATGTCGCGGACTGCGAGGAAAATTAACCTTAAAAATGTAATTTAATTTTAATAAAAACTTTTGTAGTCAGGTTTTAGTTTTTAAAGATTTTAAAATTCTAAGTTCTGTGTTGGCGCAGTTATTATTAATATTACTACTACTAGTGATAATGATGATAATAATAATAATAATAATAATAATAATAATAATAATAATAATAATAATAATAATAATAATATTTTATTGCAGCATTTTGTACAATTCAAAGAAACGGGTTTTTTTACGCTGTTGTCATAAATGTTGAAGCCGATTTCATCTTTTCTGTTCCGCTATTTCTCACATTTGATTTTAATTATTTAATTGAAGATTAATTTCACTGAACAGTTTAAAGAATTTATTTTAGCTTCATGATGAAGGAGCAGATGGAGGATTAAACATGAAGACCGGGTGGAGTGTGTGTGTGTGTGTGTGTGTGTGTGTGTGCGTGTGTGTGTGTTTGGTGGGGGTCGGTTACATTTAACCACTTTAACACGTCTGACCTTTGACCCGGGCGCTGCTGAAGTGACAGTCGGGTTAAAAGTCTCATTAATTTATATTTATTGTGAAATAATTTTGTAATTTCCCTTTTTGCTCAGATTCTGTTTATTTGATCGTATTTGTGTTGCTTGTTTAATTATTTGTTTTATTTTATTGACCTAATAAATTAAAATGAAACTGCTGAATTATTCAGTTCTTCTCTCTCATACGATTTTATTTAGTGCATTTTTTAGTTGTTAATTTTTAGTATTAAATTTTATATTTAAGCAAAATGAAACATTTTCTTTGAAACTTGGAACCAAAACATAATTAGTTTATACTTTTAAAAAGATGGAAATGCATCTATTTTATTTTTCTTACTTATTGGTGAGTTGAGTCTGGAACAAAATGTTTTACAAAACTGGAAATAAAGAAATGTATGCATTTGATCAGAAATATTGATTTAACTGGGGAAAGTTAAATCAATCAGAACAAACAGAGTTTACACAAACACGAAGCAAATATTTCCTCAGAGCCAATAAAAGCAGACATGCTGGGCCCTCTGATTGGCTGCTGCTCAACCAATCACAGGCTCTCAGCTTCTGACGTCATCCAAGTAAATAGTTTTTTAAATTGACACTCTTCTTCAGTCATGTGGCTCCGCCCCCTCATGTCAAAGGAAAGTCACCTTAGAAGAGTTCAGACAGATCAGAACCAGACTGGTCCAGTTCAGCCTGCAGGTTGCTGGTTCTGGAGGTTCTGCTGGTTCTGGAGGTTCTGAATGGGAGGAGGTCTGCTCTCCAGTGGAACCAACTCCAGTTGACCTGGATTCTTTCCTCTGAGGCTGGGGTCATCCTGAGCGCTGGCTGTAGTCATGCTGCTACAGGACAAACTGACCACCTTCTCCTACTGCTCTCCTGTGCTGCATTACCTGGACTTATTTTAGTTTTAAAAGCCAGTTTTACATAAAATAAACCTTTTTGATCTTTCATCATGTTTTCATGTTTTTTCCTGGAGTGCTGCTTTGATTAATTCATGTTAGAGAATTCCTTTGAACCATTTAACACCTGGGTGGGCTCAGCCCCACATTCAAGGCTCCTCAGCTCCTTCAGACTATCCAGCAGCAATTAGCAAACATCTGCTGAGCTCATTAACAACTGTTGCTCAGAGCGACGCTGGTAAAAATGTTACAGAGTTAATAGAGGAGCCATGTTGGGACGACTTCCTGGAGGCGGAGCTTCAGGAAGAGCAGGAGTTTTTCCTGCTCTCGTTATCCTCTCAACATTCTTCTGCTCCACCTGTTGGACACACTGGGACTCCGTCAAACATCTCATTGGGTTGTGGAATGCTAAATGTCCCACAGACAGTGAACTCTGCACACCTGAGAGGTTCAGTTGCCAAGGTAGCTAAATACCTGAGTCTTTGGTCAGGACTAAACATGTCAGAAGTGAAATGTTTCAACGTTTTGGGCTGCTTGTCGTTTCTGCTCAGTGCTGGAGGAGAACTTGACTTCAGTTAAATCCAAAGTGAATAGATCATCAGAACCGATCACTGACAGACGGACCAGCTGGGCTGGGTCTGGGCTTCTGGTTCAACCAGCTCCATCTTCATCGTGTTCTGGTAGGACCTAAAAGTCTGAGTTCCCTTCAGGAACCTTTCCTTTGTTGGAGTTCAGAGATGTTTTCATGCTCCACCCGTCCAAAGAGCCTCCAGGTGAGTGAGGAATGCAGCTCAGGTGTGCCAGAGTTAGCTCCGCCCACAAGGTGAGCCACTGCTCTGACAGCAGGTAAAATCTGACAGATCAGAGGTCTGGGAGTCCAGGCTGGTGGTGAGAGGTTCTGACCCGGAAACCCAGAGAAGACCTCCAGGATCCATCGTATTGGGTTGGACCGTCCAGTAGAACCCGTCTGCAGCTCAGGAGGATCAAAATAAAGGTCAGAGTTTATTTTATACACTAATTGCTGCACATCAATAACAGGTAGATAAAAAAACGGAAAATTAAATTCAATTAGGTAAAAACGTCATTTTTCCGTCACTCCGGCTGCAGCCGCAGACCAGGGAAAACCGTCGGGAACGTCTCCAGAGCTACTGGGAAAAGAAGTGTGATCCCAGTCACACCCGATGGCCTGACATCGGATCAGAACCTGATTTAGCTTCCGGCTCGTTAAAGCTGATCTCAGGTCTGAATGTCTAATTAATAATTAGTCAGTAATTCCTCCTCAGGAGTTATTATCCCTCAAAGCGGCAGGAGAATTTAATTATTAGCAGCCTTTTTGTTTCCGCGCCCCGTCATTACTGTCAGGATTGATGAAACATAAACTTCATTAAAAATTAAAGTGGGATTCTTTAATTACGAGGCCGCCCTCACTGCAGCCTGAATTAGCCAAGTCAGTGATGTGCAAATGAGAGCATTATTTAAGAAACATGCTGGAAGTAGTTATGCTAATTCAGCGGCTTCACAGTGGCAGAGCGCCGCTCTCCTCCTGCACATCCATTAAATGCTGGATGCAGATTTAATGTAGCAGCCGTAGAAACGCCTGTTCATTTACTCAGATTTATTGAGACGACTTGTAAAAAGTAGCCGTTTAATTAGCTCATCTGCTCATCTGCTGCTGATGGCTGAGCTTTTTGAAAACACTCGGCAGACGCACGCTTCCTTTCCTTCAGAGGAGAAGAATTGCTGCTGCAGCGAGGAAAGGGTTCTGAACACGGGGAGAGCGGGCCGAGCTGGGCCGCGGGCAGCAACACATCGATCTCTGATCGCGTCCCAGAACTTTGAGGAGCGTCGGTCCAACCGAAACTCAAAACACAAATTTAATTCTGGATCTAAATGTTCATTAACGCTCCGTCAGAAACAGGAAGTTCCTCTGGTCCACAGGAAGTTCCTCTGGTCCACAGGAAGTTCCTCTGGTCTATGAACCTGAAGTTGGATGCCTGGATGTGACTGAAGGCAGAACCAGAACTGGGTCCAGATCTGGGAACAGCAGCAGAACAGGTGTTCTGATTTGTCATACCGTAAATCCAGCATACTTTATGGTAATGCGCATGCGCACATTGATGTTACGTCACATACTGCTTACTCAGCAGATTTCTTATCAATCCGTCATACCTGTATGTTTTGTTTACGGTAAATTTTATTTAATTAAGCTGCTATGTTAATCAAACATATTAACATAAATGACTTTTGCTGTTTCCAATATTGTTACCAAACTGTAAACAAGACATTCGTCCCGTTTAGCGTCACTATTACTACAAATACTGTTTGACTACAAATGTGGTCGGGATATTTTGTCCGTATAGCTAATCTACCTTTTTAGTATTTTAATACCTCTTTAGAAAACTGCAGGAATATGTCCTAAAAAAGCTGATGAGTAGCTGGATGCTGACCGAAGCTGTTGGGCTACAAGCAGAACATCACCTCTTTCTGGACTCTGCATGGAAATAACTAGATTTTTCTTATTTTATTTTTTTTATTTACCGTAAACTTCTGAGAAATAAAACACAAAATGAAACTCCTACAGGTATGATGGATTTATAAGAAACGAAACATCGATGTGCGCATGCGCATTACCACGAGGTCTGACCGATAGACAGAACACAGGAAGCTACTGGAGTTCGACTCATTTGGCCCGGTTCGGTGTCTCAGCTGTCAAACAGCTGCAGAGTTTCCCGCTGAATCCTCTGGATCAGGTTCGGCCCTGATCCCGGCAGGAAGCTGTTAGCAGCTGTTCATCCGCAGCTTCCCGTCCTCCGCCGGTTCGGCTGGGTTCGGCTTGGAAAGCCGCCGCTCATCGGCCCAGAGAGGCAGCGGAGAGCCGGAGGGACTAAACCCACAGATCAGAGCGGAAATCCCCGAGGCGAGCTCTGCGTTAAGGTCAAGATTTACTGCGCGGGGCTCCGCTCGGCTGATTGCTCTGCTCTCCAGACGGAGTCAATTTGACCTGAGAGGCGGCGGCATTAAGGCGGCGCACCCAGGGCCCTCATGGAGGGGCCCGGGGCGGGGGCCCGCAGCTCCCGCGGTAATGGGACATTAATGCCGGGCTTCGCGCTGAATCCCGGTTCCGGTTCTGTTGGTGCCGCATAAGTCAAGCTGTCGCGCTGCATCCTGGGAGCCATTAAGCTGGATGGATCTGCTGTATTTACTGGGCTGTTATGCAATAATAAAGACAGAGGAAGTGACGCTCTTTACACAGAGAGGATTTATCTGCTTTAAACCTGCAGCTCAGATTCCTGCTGATGCTCCAGACGAACCGGAGCAAATCTGATCCATGGAGCTGCTGCTGGAACCGAACTGCTGGGAACAGGCGGGATCCGGAACTCCGCTGCGATGATTGTTAATGATTTCCTCTGAATGCATGTTTCTATAGATCCGGTCATATTAAATAACGAGAAATAAAACTGCATGTTTCTGCAGCAGAGGCTGACAGTTCAGTCTCTCTGAGTTAAGAACCGGATCAGAGACTGATTCCACATCAGAGATCCGGAAAAAACTGAATCGGGAAAAAAAAAGAACTGGACTAGAACAGTACAGGAAAAGGAACCGAAACAGGGAACTTTTCTGGTTCCAGTTCCTTTTGCAGCCTCGTTCTTTCTTCATTGAGTTTTTCTCAGAAACTGAATCTCTTTCCTGGAGAATCTCAGAGTAAATATTCGCAGCAAATCTCGGTGAACGAAGCAGAAGCTGCTGAACAAACAGAACAGATTCAATTAGCAGAAGATTAATGTTTGGTTTTGTTCAGAGATGAACTTTGATGTGATCGCAGCTCGGTGATAATTAAATCCAAATCCTCCTCAAACACCACAAGCTGCTGTCCGTCCGGAACGAGGCCGTGTTTTTCCAGGACTTCGCCACATCCCGCTTCCTGTCGCAGCGCGATGCGCAGGCCGAACACCAGAACGTTCTGATCCGGTAAGCCGAACACCAGAACGTTCTGATCCGGTAAGCCGAGCATCAGAGGAGAGAGGCCGGACCTGATCGGTTCATTAAGAACCGGGCCGGAAACCAAAGTTTGTCTTTTATAAAGAAAGCAGGTAAAGATGAGACATCACAGCTCTGACTGACCGGAACCGGAACCAGAACCGTCTCACCTGCCGGCCTCTCTCCTCTCAGGAAGCGGCTCGTAGCGCCGCTGCGGCTCCGCTGCAGGATCATGTGACCTGGTGGTGAATAAAGATGAATGCGGCGGCGGCTCAGCAGGAGGACACTCCATCTTAACATGGCCGCCCGGTGTCTTATGATATCTTATCATTAGTTTCTCTGACAGTGATGGAGCAGCCGCCAGCGCCGCGCCGCCAGCCGTGTATAAAAGTAACCTTCTTTCCATAATAATGGCCATTCGTCACTTCCTGAACTGTCACGCAAACAAAGTGGGCTTTAACAAGGCGTGGGGGGTCAGAGCATTCAGTGGTCCTCAGCGTTCACCTGGTGATGCGTTCTGGGAGCGTGGGACCACAGAGCATCAGGCGGCGTCATGCTGCCGGGCCGCGTCCCTCCGGACAGACCGCAGCCTGAAGCTCTGCATGCCGCAGACAAACATCAGGTCAGAGCGGCCCGCTGCCTGTCAGGCAGAGCGCAGGGAAAAATGTTAATTAAATTGTCCCTGATACTCTATAAAAAGTGTATTTGGGCTGCAGTTCATCTTATGGACTTATTTACATTAACTTCACTTAATTCTTTTGCTTTTTATGTTTTGTGTGTTCATTTAACTCAAAACTTACAAATCTTTACCCTAAAGGAACTTTTCACTTTGACTTTACTTAAAACAACTGAGTTCAATGCCAGTTTCATATCTTATGTCTGACCAACTCAATTCATTAAGTCCTTCCATCTCAATTTGCTAAGTTTTTATAACTTAATTCATAAGGGGGTTTAACATGACAAATTTAAGTCATTCTTACTCAAATCATTTATTTTGTTCTAATAAACATTTAAAGTCTCTTTGACTTAATTCTACAGGAAGTCAACCCAAACTTTTAAATAGTTCCAACCTAAATATTTTGGGTTGGAAAAATATTTGTAAACTTTCTTAGTTTGCACTCTTTTTACAGTGTCCTCTAAATACACTCTAACTTAAAAGTTACAAATCTTTTCCTTAAAGGATCTTTTTACTTTGACTTTACTTGAAATAATTAAGTTCAATACCATATTTGTATCCCACATCTGACACCATGACTCAAGCTTACCAGGGACAGATTCTGTACCAACCAGGGCGCTGCGGTGGTGCAGGAGTAGAGCACAATCCACATAAGGAGGAC
>NW_015112952.1:307589-312453 GCF_001443285.1 Poecilia latipinna | reverse complement strand
ATGCCAGTTTCATATCTTATGTCTGACCAACTCAATTCATTAAGTCCTTCCATCTCAATTTGCTAAGTTTTTATAATTTAATTCACAAGGGCGACAAATTTAAGTCACACTCACATCATTTATTTTGTTCTAATAAACATTTAAAATCTCTTTGACTTAATTCTACAGAAAGTCAACTCAAACTTTTAAGTAGTTCCTCCTAAATATTTTATAAGTTCTTAGTTTGAGCCTAATACTCTTTTTACAGTGTTCTCTAAATACACTCTAACTTAAAAGTTACATCTCTTTTCCTTAAAGGATCTTTTTACTTTGACTTTACTTGAAATAATTAAGTTTGATACCATATTTGTATCCCACGTCTGACACCATGACTCAAGCTCACCAGGGACAGATTCTGTACCAACCAGGGTGCAGAGCACAATCCACATAAGGAGGACTCAGTCCTTGACACGGCCTTCACAGGTTTGATGCCCAACCTGATGACCTTAGCTGCAGGTCTTCCTCTCTGTCACTGACCACTTTCCTGAGTAACTACGTTCAAATAAAGGCTGCCTCAGCCAAAAACCCTTTGAAAAAAGAGATCCTTTATTAATTTACTTCTTTATTTGAAGTAAACTAAATGATTTGAGTAAGACTGACTTAGATTTGTCATCTTAAACATACTTAATAAATTTGTTTAAAAAAATTAACAAATTGAGTTGGATGATTATAATATATTAAATTGGTTAAACTTAATAAATTAAGTTGGATAAACTTCACTGAATTGCTTGTTACTAATTGAAGCAATTCAATTAAGTTGTTCAACTAATTTCTTTTTAGAGTGTAAATAAATAAAAGAGCAGAAATCATAACTACAAATAACATCATTTTCTCCTGAGTCCACAGACGATGCAGCTAAAAAGGAAACATTTTTATCACTTTTATTCACTTTTCAACAATAATTACATCCCACACTTAATAAATGTCCCCCCAACCCTAAGGCTGGTTTGGATCTCCCACAGAACCGGACCGGTCCAGATCCACTCTGCAGAGAGCTCCTTCAGGGGTGACCTTCTCTTCCTCCAGGTCAGAGGTCAGGAGAGGTCAGCTACCTCTGCAGACCCCACACATCCCGGACACAGTCTTTTCAGACTTTGACCTCCAGGGGGCGCTACAGAGACAGTTGGTTAACTCGTTTCTTTATCTGTTAAAACAAAACTTAGAGACATTTAGATACTGTTCCTTTACTCTTATTTAATTTCCTCTAAAGATTTTATATATTTATCATTAATGTCTGCAGGCTGTGAGTTCAGACTGATTGTCTGAACTCAGCCAAAGCTGGTTCTGGTTCTGATGGTTTTCCAGAGATTATTATGTTTTTCTATTTCTACTTAAACTCTCAGGTTTTTTTCTGGAGGTTGAAGCTGCATTTTGATTGGCTGTTGGTCTGAATGAGAATGAGTCCAGCTTTTTAACTGATCAGAACCTGCAGACCTCAGGTTTGGGTCGGGCGACCCGTGATGGAGGAGCAGAGCTGAGATTAATGGCAGCAGCAGCAGCTCTGCTCTCATTAGTTTTGGGGGCCGTTTCCCTCAGATTGATGAGTCTGATTATCTTCATAAAACGCTGCGAGAAGCGAGAAGAGGTCGGTCATCTGGTGGAGGAAGAACCAACTGGCAGGAAGTCCACTTCCTGTCAGAGGAGAAGAAGAGCTGCAGCTGGTCGGATCGGCAGGATGCAACGTTACAGCAATAATTTAGCTTATTTCATGCAAGAGGAAAAAAATTAGGGTTAATTCTCAGTCATATTTTCACCATGTTATTCATTAATTTATAAATACAGCAGTTTACCTACATCAGACCTAACAATGTTTGAAGCTAAATATTGAGCTAATCAAAATATATTTGAGTTAAATATTCTGGAGATAAATATTCAGGTTGCTAAGTAGCTTAATATTTAATTAGCTCTGCGCTAACTACTTCCATCCATCCATTATCTTATCCCTAATGGAGTCATGAGAGACGATGGTGCCTGACTCCAGCGGGGTCACCTGAGTGGGTCACCTGGACGGGTCACCTGTCCATCGCAGTGAGCTAACTATTTGCCTTGGAGATAAATAATTAGCTGGCTAACTAATTATTCTCTTATGACAAGCTTAATAATCCAAAGTAATGCTGATCAGTTTTGAGTGTGGCGTTTACAAACGGCAGCTCCTACGATCCTGATCCGAACATGTCAGACAGAAACAGGAACATCCTGGTGAGTTCTGACTCTTCTTTGGGTTCACAGGAAACGTTCCTCTGAAAAGCTTCTGAAGAAATTTATGAAAACTACACACTGAGTCTGTAGAAGTTCAAGAAACTGATGTTTCCGACGTGAGATGGAGTTCCTGAATGCATCACTCAGCTGGATGAAGGTCCATGTTTGACTGCAGATTAGCGACAGCTAATTAGCTCTAATGCTACTAATGAGAGCGTCCATGTTTACCCAGACATCAGAGCGCGGACAGATTACAGGAGTAATCCGCTGAAATCCCTCCCAGCATGAACTGTTTGTCTTCCTGTGAGGAAGCTCTGTCTGCACACACACACACACACACACACACACACACACACACACACACACCAGGAGAGCCAGCCTTACTGGGACATAGCAGAACCAGATCTACACCTGAGAGACCAGAACCAGACCTGAGAGAGGAAACAGTTCCTGATCATCAGAACCAGAATAAATCAAACGAGGAGGAAGAGGAGGAAGAGGAGGGCATGGCTGCTGGACCAGCCTGCTCCGAGCAGGAAGGTTGAAGAGAAACCTTGAGGGCTGATGTTCCTGTTCGTTGGGACACATTAGAACATGTCTAGTGATGTCTAGTCATATTTTTAGCTCATACACGGTGGGCCGCTGGATGACTGACTAGGTCAGAAAGTGCTGTGGAGGAAAACCTGCATCATTTCTGCAGGCAGAGTGAGAGACGTGCACAGCTGCCGATTCATCAGAACGAATTCTGATGGAAAGGTTTCAACCTCCAACCGCAGAAACAGCTGCTGCCTCCTCGGCTTCCTCCTGTCTCTGTCTCCATGGTAACCACCTTCCTTCCAGGTGAGATGAAGGGTTCAGGAACTGCTGCTTGTGGTGATGTCTTCATGCTGTGTCTCTGCAGCAACCCGGGTCGGATCGGGTCTGGTTCCGGACCAGAGTTCAGATGAATGTTTGCATCATTTATAATCGTTCTGCCTGACAGCCGCTCTCTGTCTCCTTGTGCCTCTGGGGGTCAAAGGTCAGAGTAGTGGCTGCTGAAACAGATCCGTCCATCAGCACGCGTCCATCACACACAGTCGGCTCCCAGCAGAACAAAAACCAGAACCAGACCTCCACCTGCGGGCCCATGCTCTGACAAGAAGCTGCGTGACGGAGCAGAGAGGAAAACCTTCCCTCAGTCCGTTTCCTGATTATCATCCATCCGCTCAGCGAATGAGGCTTTTAGAGAAATTAAAATTAAGAAAATAACCTTAAAGCAGCAGAGATTAGATCCATCAGATTTATAAAATGTTTATGATACATTTCCATGAAATTCATTTCAGTTTGAAGGTTTTTCTTTGGATTTAAGCTGAACTAGAAAATTAAAGTAAAAAAAATAAATAAATCATTTTTTCACAAATTTCCTCAGAAATACATAATTTCTGATCTGAGCTGATCATTTTTTCTGGTTTTTCTCATATTTTAGCTCCTCTCGGTTTGTTGCCTTTTTCTCATCACATCCAGTTCACACCCAACAGAGGACCAGAGCGGCAAACTGGAAATAACTGGCCTGTGTTGTACTGCCACCTACCGGCGGATCCCAGCAGCACAATATTATATAATTTTATTTTACTTTTATTTTATTTTTTTCATGAAGGCATAAAATGAAATGTCCTCACAGATATAAAAACCACCGAACCTCCAGCGGATCCAGGACCAATAAGATCCTCCAAACTACTGGAAAAAGTTGCTGAATTTACCTGCTCAGGTTCCGGTTTTATATTGAAATGCTCGGATCGAACAGCTTTGTTTCAACTGCTTTTATTGTGAAAGGTTTAGGCGGAAGCTAGTTAGCGGTGGATGTAGCAGCTAGCTAGTTCTGTGAGGTTCGGTTTAGTGCAGTCAGAACCAGGGAACCATGGCCTACCAGCTGTACCGGAACACCACGCTCGGGAACAGCCTCCAGGAGAGTCTGGACGAGCTCATCCAGGTGACACCGAGCGAACTCACCGAACCGCGGCGGGGGGGAGGGTCCGGATGTCGGTTCGGAGCCGGAGCAACTAGTTAGCCTGTTAGCTGTTAGCTCGGCTGATCCCGCTATGTTCTGAGTCAGAACCGATCCGTAATTTGATTGAGATCTGTTGACAGTGACCCAGAAAATGACGTCTGAACTGGATTTAAACCAATTAATGTTGAACTGATTTGAAACTGGTACCGTGAATTCTGCTGCTGCGGTCCGGTTCGGCTCTAAAGCTCCATTTTGGTGTTGTTTTTGGAATAAATCTGAGACTAATTGAGTCCGATCCGGGTCAACCCTCAGTTTGTTGGTCAGATTCTGTTACTAATAGCAAGCAAATTATACTCCTACAAGCTTTGTTTTATTGGCTTCGGATCAGTTCGGGTCCATCGGTACCGGACTAGTTTCACCGTCTATGCCTAAGAAATTCTTTAAGCTGCCGGGATTTTCTGTCTTTATCTTCATAGCTGGGCTCCAAATCTGGATCTTTGATTCTTCACTGATAAATGAGTCAACAACATAAAGCTTTACCGGCTCTGTTAAGAAAACTACAAGTTCCATGATGCAATGTGCTCCAGTCAATCACCAGAGGCCGTCCAGCTCATAGACATTAATACATAGACGCCTCAT
>NW_015112952.1:301189-302327 GCF_001443285.1 Poecilia latipinna | reverse complement strand
TATTTTAAGTGGCTCGGATTGTAGTCTGTCAGTAGCTGCAGGTTCTGTGATGATCCGTTTTTCCAGCAGAATAAAATCAGATGAAAGTTGATGAAGATGAAAGAAAGATGAAAGTCTGGAACGAGCAAATCTTCCTGACCCAAATGGCCTTAGACGGTTCTGATGGTTCTGCTCTGTGTGTTCAGACCCAGCAAATCACCCCCCAGCTGGCCCTGCAGGTTCTCCTCCAGTTCGATAAAGCCATCAACGCAGCGCTGGCCAGCCGGGTCCGGAACCGGGTCAACTTCAGGGTGAGTCTACGTTCCTGTTTGTCTGGTCCGGAACCAGAACCAGGTCTGAACCGGGCCTCCTGTTTCTCCTCAGGGTTCTCTGAACACCTACCGGTTCTGCGACAACGTTTGGACCTTCGTTCTGAATGACGTGGAGTTCAGGGAGGTCACAGAGCTGGTCAAGGTCGACAAGGTGAAGATCGTCGCCTGCGACGGAAAGAGTGAGTCTTTGCAGAACCACAACAGAACCTGAGAACCCAGATCAGCTGCAGGTTAGCAGCAGCTGGACCGGACCCGCTCAGCGACTGAAACTAGACGGGTCGGCTTCAGAGGAATTCTGAAATTAAGCCCGATCCATTCTACCAGACCTGAAAATTCTATCAGAACCACTATAACAGCAGGTCCAATCACAGCTGCAGTACCAGGTTAAACCAGGAGGCGGAGTCCTTTTCCATATGTCCCCGTGACAGCGTGCGTCCCCCTGACGGCGTTTGTCCCCCAGACGCTGTTTGTCCCCCTGACGCCGTTCGTCCCCGGGAAGCCGTTCGTCCCCGTGAAGCCGTTTGTCCCCGTGAAGCCGTTTGTCCCCGTGACCGTTTGCGTCCCCCGTGACCGTTTGCGTCCCCGTGACCGTTTGCGTCCCCGTGATCGTTTGTGTCCCCGTGAAGCCGTGCGGCCCTGTGAAGCCATTCGTCCCCGTGAAGCCGTTCGTCCCCGTGACCGTTTGCGTCCCCCGTGACCGTTTGCGTCCCCGTGACCGTTTGCGTCCCCGTGATCGTTTGTGTCCCCGTGAAGCCGTGCGGCCCTGTGAAGCCATTCGTCCCCGTGAAGCCGTGCGTCCCCGTGAAGCCGTGCGTCCCCGTGAAGCC
>NW_015112952.1:293809-296727 GCF_001443285.1 Poecilia latipinna | reverse complement strand
CGTTCGTCCCCGTGACCGTTTGCGTCCCCGTGACGGCGCGCAGCCCTGTGAAGCTTTTCGTCCCAGTGACCATTTGCGTCCCCGTGACGGCGTGCAGCCCTGTGACGGCGTTCGTCCCCGTGACCGTTTGTGTCCCCGTGAAGCCGTTCATCCCCGTGACCGCTTGTGTCCCCGTGACCGTTTGCGTCCCCGTGACCGTTTGTGTCCTTGTAACGGCGTGCGTCCCCGTGAAGCCGTTCGTCCCCGTGACAGCGTGCAGCCCTGTGACGGCGTGCGGCCCTGTGACGAAGGATGCCGGGACACTGCATGATTTGGAGCCGTAGTCGGACTGTTTGGTTCTGCTGTAACATTTTCCTGTCTCTCCTCCTCAGATTCGGGCTCCAACACTGCAGAGTGATCCTCCATCGGCTGGACTGTACAGATAACTTATACAGCACAGTTACACCTGTGTGTGTGTGTGTGTGTGTGTGTGTGTGAGTTTTTTTTATTCCCATCAGGAGAAGTGTGTTCAATTTGTTGAATCATCTTTAATAATAAAAGTTGATGGAAAGCTGCTGCAGACTGTTGGCTCCTTGTCTTTAACCCGAGACCCGGCTGCGTGGTTCTGTTAGGTTCTGCTTGGTTCTGGGTTGGGGTGAGCATTGTCGTATTATTTATCAGGAAAAATTTTCTTATAAAAATTGCGATTTCTTGTCTTAATGTAAAATAAAAAGCAAACAGATTTATAGGAAATAACATTTTTACTATTTTCTCCGGTTTGTTCCTCCAGATAATAAACATCAGAGATGAAATGCAGCGACTGTTCAGTTTACTGTTATAAATCAGAGTTTAAGCTCCTGCTTCTCATGTCTCTGAAAAACAGTATTTGTGTTTGTGGCCCTATGAATACTGTTAGCTACAAAATGAGCAGAGAATATTCTTTTCATATTTTCTATCGTTTTCTCGTACGACAAAATATTCCAATCAATTTCTAAAGCAGTTCAGGTTTTGCTGCTTTATTACAACATCAATATTTACATAATGTAGAAAAACAAACGGACCTAAAGTCCGTTTGAGGAACTGGGTTTGGACCTCCGAACGAGAAACACCTTGGACGATCTCCGGTGTGTCCTGGAGGACTCAGAGGACTCGGAGGCCACGCCTCCTCATAAGTGCTGGGTTCCTATTGGCTGGATCACTGAATAAACTGCAGCTGAAATTAAAAACATTTGGCCGTCTTCATCCTCCTCCCTGCCCCGACCTGAGATGACCCAGCAGCCTGGAAACATGCAGGATGAAGGTCTGCACGTCATCATCACTGCTCCATCAGCTGGCAGCCAGGAAACATGGATGCTGCAGAACATCATCATATAAAGGCTGACGGAAAACATGGACTGGACCTTCCTGATATCTCCTGGAATCAGTCCAGGAAGCGCTGGCAGGCCTTCTTCCAGCGGCAGGGTGTGCACCACAGCTCTCGGTGCTCGATGCCGTAAACCTTCCGACACTTCTTGGCCTCGCTCCGAATCCGCCTGAAGATCAGACACACAGCGGTCAGAGCGCCCCCAGAGGCTGCTGAGGGGATAACGCTATAGAGAAACACTGACCTGCAGGGGGCGCTGTGCTGCTGCAGCCACTGCTCTCCCACGCTGACCGACCGGACCCGGAATGTGGCTCCCTGGAAACAACACAGAGGTCAAAGGTCAGGCAGAAATCACCAGAGCTGCTGGCCCTGCTGCAGTTCCACCTGCCAGCCAGCAGGGGCAGGGCTGCACCAGTAAACCTGACGGCACCAGGAAAAAGCAGCAGCTTCCTGCACTGCTCAGGCCAGGAAGTCAAAATTCACAGCAAATCAAAACTAAATTTAAAGTTGAGAAACACAGAACATGAAATCATGGCAGAAGAAGAAGCTTTAGGAGGTTCTGGATGTGGATGGACTGACACCGCTTTAGAACCAGAACAACTTCATGTTTCCCAGGAAACAGCTGGTAGTTTTAGTGATTTACCTGTCTGCTGCATGTGGTGGGCGGGGCCATCAAACGACAGGAAGCTGCAGGTAAAATCACCTGACTTGGGGGCGGAGCCTAAAGCAAAGATGGCAGATTTAATTATTTTAATAACAAAAGATATGGACCAGCTGCAGCAACTTCAGGGTAAATATCTATTTATTGATTTCTCAGGCTCAAAAAACAAAACAATCACTCGTTAATGAATTGTCAGTCATGCGACTCCCTGTGATAAGCTCCGCCTACCTGGTAGGAGTGCTCTGATTGGACCTGCCAGAAGCTGCTGCAGGGTGAAGGCGCGGAGCGGCTCAGAGCGCTGCTGATGGGGGGTGAGGGGGGCGACGGAGGGGGAGCAGAGGGGGGGCTGGGGGAGGGGGCGGGGCCACAAGGAGGAGCAGAGGGAGGAGATTGACAGAGCGGCTCCTCCCATTGGTTGATCTCAGAGTAGTAAAAGTCTTCCTCGCTGCGAGAGCATCGCTCGTGTTCTCCGCCGTGGCTGAAACACAGAGGTCAAAGGTCAACAACCAATCATTTGTTGCCGTCGGTTCTGGTGGCTTGACAGCCGGGCCTTACCACAGGTGAACCGTCTTGATGTGACGTTTGATTCCCACCACCGACGTCAAAACCTTCCCGCAGGCTGGCCACAGGCAGCGGAACGCCGCCTTCAGGGAATTCTGGGGGAGAAAACGCACCATCACCATCTGACTGCCATCTGACCGTCTGACCGCCGTCTGACCATCTGACCGCCGTCTGACCGCCGTCTGACCATCTGACCGCCGTCTGACCGTCTGACCGCCATCTGACCGTCTGACCAGCTGACCGCCGTCTGACCACCGGCTGACCATCTGACCGCCGTCTGACCGTCTGACCAGCTGACCGCCGTCTGACCAGCTGACCGCCATCTGACCTCCGTCTGACCAGCTGACCGCCATC
>NW_015112952.1:288851-289630 GCF_001443285.1 Poecilia latipinna | reverse complement strand
GTCTGACCGCCGTCTGACCGTCTGACCGCCATCTGACCGCCGTCTGACCGTCTGACCGCCATCTGACCGCCGTCTGACCATCTGACCGCCGTCTGACCAGCTGACCGCCGTCTGACCGTCTGACCATCTGGTCACCATCTGACCGCCGTCTGACCGTCTGACCGCCGTCTGACCATCTGACCGCCGTCTGACCGTCTGACCATCTGGTCACCATCTGACCGCCGTCTGACCGTCTGACCGCCGTCTGACCATCTGACCGCCGTCTGACCGTCTGACCATCTGGTCACCATCTGACCGCCGTCTGCCCGTCTGACCGCCATCTGACCGCCGTCTGACCGTCTGACCGCCATCTGACCGCCGTCTGACCATCTGACCGCCGTCTGACCAGCTGACCGCCGTCTGACCGTCTGACCGTCTGGTCGCCATCTGACCGCCGTCTGACCGTCTGACCATCTGGTCCCCATCTGACCGCCATCTGACCAGCTGACCACCATCTGACCGCCGTCTGACCGTCTGACCGCCATCTGACCGCCGTCTGACCGCCGTCTGACCGTCTGACCGCCATCTGACCGCCGTCTGACCATCTGACCGCCGTCTGACCATCTGACCGCCATCTGACCAGCTGACCGCCATCTGACCAGCTGACCATCTGGTCACCATCTGACCGTCGTCTGACCGTCTGACCGCCATCTGACCGCCATCTGACCGCCGTCTGACCAGCTGACCGCCATCTGACCAGCTGACCATCTGGTCCCCATATGACTGCTGTCTGACCGTCT
>NW_015112952.1:275317-284461 GCF_001443285.1 Poecilia latipinna | reverse complement strand
TCTGACCGCCATCTGACCGCCGTCTGACCATCTGACCGCCGTCTGACCAGCTGACCGCTGTCTGACCGTCTGACCATCTGGTCACCATCTGACCGCTGTCTGACCGTCTGGTCGCCATCTGACCGCCGTCTGACCGCCATCTGACCGCCGTCTGACCATCTGACCGCCGTCTGACCAGCTGACCATCTGGTCCCCATCTGACCGCCGTCTGACCAGCTGACCGCTGTCTGACCAGCTGACCATCTGGTCACCATCTGACCGTCTGACCGTCTGACCGCCGTCTGACCATCTGACCACCATCTGACCACCATCTGACCGCCGTCTGACCATCTGGTCATCGTCACCCCGTCTAACCGGTGTCATGTTTGTCCCTCTGTTGCTACCTCATGCTCACCCTGCGTTTCCGTGGCGCCGGTTCTTCAAACAGAACCTGGTCCAGCTCCATGTCCAAGCCCTCGTCGGGGGGCGTGGCCGACCCTCTTCCGGCTTCGTCTGCTGGTGAGGAAGGGGCGGGGCTTCTGGGATCAACGCTCCAGTAGCCGCTGCTGCTGCTGTCCGAGAGCTCAATGGCGCCGCCGTCCGTCAAAGGAGCTGAAACAGGAAACAGGAAGGGAGTCAGGAAATATTTTCATTACTTTTGTTTTGTGTTTCTGTTGTTGTTTACCTGCCTTGTCTTTGTGGGCGGAGCCCTGCGGCGGTGGGCTGCAGGACAGGCTGCTCAGCACCATGGCAGCCATTAGCTCGTCCATGTCCACTTCCTGTGGCGCAGCGCGGCTGCAGCAGAGCATCATGGGTGAGAGGATGTTTACTAGCGAAGGACAGACAGAGGGGGCGGAGCCTAACCTTCTGGGGACGTTGATGCAGGTGGAGACGGACCTGCCGCAGGACGTAGATGCGGCCTGGGGGTCGCCTGCGCCGCCACACTGGAAGAACACCTGAGAGAGGAGCCAGGTGTTCAGAGGCCAGCAGGAACTGGCAAAAGCCATTCTGACCTTTCCTCTCTCACCTTTAGGTCGCTGTGACCTCTGACCCTGTTGATGACGCCGGGCCTGGTGGTCTCGGGGCCAACCAGCGCTCCGAACGGCGAGCGTTTTCCCAGACGAGTGTTGGGCATCATGTCTGCAGAGGCAAAGAAAATATCACAAACCATCTTGTTTCTAGTCATTCACAGGAAGCTGCAGCCATATATGGACGACATACGGCACATCCATCTCCTCCAGTCGTGTTTCTACATGTTTGACACCCAGCAGCAGACCGACAGGTCGCCCCGTGGTTAGATAGAGGCAGACTGGATTAGCTAATGTGTGATCCTGTGTGGACGTTATTGTTCACATTTCTCTCCATGTTTCTTTATGAAGATGAACAGAACTAAAATCTGCAAAGTAATAAACTAGAAGTCGGCCTAAATTAAAATTTTATTGGGTTTATTTCAGGGTCTGTAATTAATTAATTGCTTTTAACCAACAAAATCAGTAACATTTTCATTTTAAAAACACTCAGTCGGAGTTGAACATATTCATAGTCAGATCAGATAAAAGTGTTTTTCCAGTTTCTCTGATTGTTCATGGAGCTTTTTAGAAATGTGGACTATGGATGCTGATATTAGCATTAACTGCTACTTGTTAGCATTGAGAGGCTATTTTAGGCTAGCACAGCTTCACTGATAGGCTAACTGCTTTTGGCTCAACTTGAACATGACAGTAGTGTTTTCCAGCATCCAATCAGATCACATAAAAGCAGAAATTAAGAGAACCCGCTTCCACTGCTGCTGTTAGTGATGTGGTTGTGTGTCAGATTTACAGTTGTACCAGCAACACGTGAATACAAAGGTTCCGCCTTGGTATTTTTGTGTGTAAAAAACAAACAAACAAGAAAACTTTGATTAATTGTGTCAAACTTTTTAACAAATTAAAATCTATGTAATTAATCTAAATTAGCAGGCTGAAGTCCTGGCTCTAGTTTAACATCAGCAGCACAGCATTGGTCAGAAGAAGGCCTGTAGGTGGCGCTGTAACCCTGGATCAACGCGCATCGACAGGCTTTGGGATGGAGGTCGGTTTGGAGGCAGGGCTGTGACATCATCATGTTGGGGTTCCCGAACGCTGCTGAGATTCCTGCAGCTTTAAGAGCTTCGCCTGGTGATTAACGCAGAGAGGAACCAGAGCAAACAGCTCCAACTCTGAGTCAACTCCACGATGGCTGAGCACCAGATTGCTGACCTCTGACCTCACAGTGACACTGAAGCTTCACCAACCCTCTGCTTGCTCTGCTGGAGCAGAAGGAACAGGAAGCTTCAGACTTTCAGCTCCTTGCCTCATCAACTTGCCACTGTCTTTCAGGTCGCCATGGTTATGATCATCTGAGTTAACTGACCGACTCAATTCATCGAAACCGTTTTCCCCATAAAATACACCTCCACCAGCAGCTGGTAGCCAATCACAGCCCAACAGCCCTTCACAATAAAAGCCTGACATCAACAACAGGAGTCTGAAGCTTGGAAGCGTTTCCTCTGCAGGCAGAAGTTTCTCTGCTCCAACCGAACAAGAAAACAAGCAGAAAACAGCTGGAAGAAGCAAAGGAAAGCCTCAGAGTTTCTCCAACACGTCTAGCAGCAAGTGCAGCAGCTGCAGCAGCTGCAGCACCTACCTGCAGAGTCTGAAGCTCCAACACAAACAACCAGAGAAGCTGCAGCAGCTCCAGGAATCCTCTGCTGCTCTATGAGACTGACACTGGGAGGACGTGCCTGAGTGTGTGTGTGTGTGTGTGTGTGTGTGTTTGTAGTGACAGGGAGAAACTGGGTTCCACCAAGACCTGGAATGGATCAGACTGGAGGGGAACCAGATTGAGATGACACCATGTGCCACGATGTTAGTTAGTTAGTTAGTTAGTTAGTTCCAGCAGCATCGATGAATGTAGGTTCACACAAAAATTAAATAAATAAATAAATAAATAAATAAAATATACATATATATAAATAAGATTAATAATGATAACTATGTGCTGTACAGATCATAACCTAAAACTCTGTGCTGTTAAATAATTAGTTTAACAGGTTTGTTAGCTAGCTAATTAAATAGCTAATTAATTAGCCAGTTGATAAGTTAGATAGTTACTTAGTTAGAAATGTATTCAGTCAATTAGTTAATTAGATAGATAGATAGATAGATAGATAGATAGATAGATAGATAGATAGATCACGCCATCATCTGTTTCCATGGCAACAACAGCCCATTTTTTTCCCCAAACCTCAGAGCAGAACTCCGGGCCGAATCCTGATCCCTGCTTGTACTCCGCTCCTGGTTTTCCCATCAGCCTCTGGGTCATTTTTCCAACCATGTAGTAAACAAGATAAGCACGTGACACCCAGCTGCATGGTGATTGGTGTAGAGGAGCTGCGCACGAAGCCTCCTGTGTGTCTTTAGAGTCAGAACAAGACTCAAAGTCTGAGCTGGAGCCGAACCAGAACCAGAACCTTCGGGACCGGCAGGAACCTTCCTGACTCAAGATCACAGGCTGCCGGAAACGCTGCTGCGCGGTGCTGTTGGGGGCGGAGCCTCGGCAGCCTGTGTGCGCGTGCTGGTTTGTGCGTGCGCGCCCCTCCCCCACGCACACACACGCAGCGCTCGTGAGCTACGTGCGGAGTGTGAGCAGCTGCCTTAAAGGAGCATTCCGCCTTTTCTCTGCTGTTTCCTGGACCGGGACTGGTTTCGGTCCAATCAGAACCAGCCAGTCTCCCTTTGATCCTCAGATAAAAACAGAAACTCTCAAAACCACGAAGCTCTAAGAGCAACAGCCTAAGATGGATCAGAACTGAGCGGTTCGGTTGAACGTTTCCTTCTGGTCCATTTGGACCAGAAGATTCCCAGTCGAACCTGTAGCTCCTAAACTCTGAGATAATAAAGGTTCGTCCATGTTCGGCTCTGCTCATCAGACCTCATCTAGGCCCAGGTCCAGATTCTGGTCTCTGGTTCTGATCCAATCCTGATCCAATCTGTGTTTGTAATTCTTTATTCACTTTATTCAGACCAGAGGTCTCCAACACGTGGTTCCCGGGCCGCATGTGGTTCTTAATAACTTAGGCCGAAAATGAAGAAGTTTTAACATTTAAAAACAAACTTTTGAAACTTTTCCAGTTTATTCCCACAAAATCTGCATTAGAAAAAACTCTTTCTGATCATTTTATGTTTTAAATCCTAAGAATAGAAGTAAAATGGTGGTTCTGTAGTTTATCTAAAATTATAAACTTTTTTCCCCAAAATGTTTTGCTTGTGGCTTTAAAATTTATTATTATTATTATTATTATTATTATTATTATTATTATTATTATTATTATTGTTGTTGTTGTTGTTGTTGTTGTTGTTGGAGTTCATTCATTTTGTCTCTGTTCTTCTCAAGGTCCGTTTACCAGTTTCAGAACCCGACCAGAACCCCTGAGTGTAAATTACTTTGAGAAATAATGAGATTTTATTATACATAAAAACAGGCTTAATGCCGAAAAATGATCAAATGTTAGAAGCCATACATGTTATCCAAATGGATCAGAACCAGTCCAGCACTGGTCCACTGAGCTCCTGATGGACGGAACCAGGAGAGGCAAAGATCAGAGTTCAGATTTTATTCTCCTTTGCTTGCCGTCACATGTGAACAGACTGAACCTGATTAAACTGAACCTGATTAAACTGAACCTGATTAAACTGAACCTGATTAAACTGAACCCGATTAAACTGAACCTGATTAAACTGAACCTGATTAAACTGAACCTTTAGGGAGGGACCAGATTGCAGTCACACATAGACATGGTTATGTAAGCTGCAGCATGTGCATGTAAGCAGTTAAAAGAGAGGAAAAGACAGAATCCATAACATTTATTTTTATTACTATTGAAGCAGTTTATTGTTTCTGCTCAGGCTGTGAGGTCACAGGTCACGTCAGTCTCTGTGTTTCTGGACTTCCTGTAGTTTATTTTGGCTGCTGCCCTCGGGCCAGGCGGCAGGACGGTTCTGGGTTTGAATCCCTGCCGACGATTTGTTTCTTCACCAGGAGCCTGACTACAGACCGGACCAAAACCAGGACTGAAACCCAGAACCCGGACCTGGAGTCAGACCTGCAGCTGCGGATGGACGTGCTCGCTGCCTCGACTTGCAGCTGACCTCTGGTTGACCTCTGACTCATCAGGAAGTGGCTCACAGGCCAGCGCCGACCCGTTCTGCAGAGCTTGGTTGCATCACTGCGCCTGAAGCTGATCCAGAACCAGAACCAGAACCTGTTGGAAGTAGTGAGAGCTGAGGTTTGGAATTCACTGTTTATATTGTTGTTATTTTATGATTTTATAGATGATTATGGGAAATTGTAATGTATATTTTTGATATTGAACTGTTTCTTAACCTGCAGATCAAACAAATGAGGATTTTTTTATGACGATCATCGTTAGCAGAGAATCGTCGTAAATATGCTGCAGTTATAGATCAGTTTTCACTGATTGTGAACCATTTACAAAAAGATTTTCGTAAAACAATGAAAGCATAAAACATCCAGCCGAGTACGCAGAGCATTCAGGCTTATTAATTTTATTTTCACAATTTTGTTCTCTGTCATCCAAAACAGAGAAAATTCCAATAAAATGCCAGTGCAGCAGGTCAGGAGAAATATCTTTATTGATGAAAGATTAGTAACAAAACTAATCAGATTAATTAAAAAAAACGGAAAAGATGAAATTTAAAAACATTTTCCAGTTTATCTTTAATACAGACTTCCAGGAAAATCAAACATTTAGGAAATAAACTCCTTTATTCTGATGTGTTTGAGTGAAAATAGAGTGAATGTGATGTGTTGCTGTGCAGCGCCCCCTATGGGCCATCCACGGAAATCCGCGCAGTGTTTTCATTCTCTGAAATATGCAAACTCTTTATGATGAATACAAATCCTTGTTTCCGGCGTTCCTGTTTCATCAACATGTTTCTGTTCCTGATTCACTGGGAGGAAAAACGATAATATTTCATCAGAAACTTAATAAAGCTACAAAATAAAAAATTCCTCCTTTAATCTGCTACACAGAATTTACCCTAATAATCAATGCAAGATTAAATAAATCAATAAACCCCCAACTTTAAGTTTAGCATGGAGCTTTCAGAAACAGTCATTTAATCAGAAACTTCAGAGAGAAATTAATAACTTTAACATTTGTGATGTTGATTCTAAATCGTTACTAATGTTTGAGAATATTATTTTTGGTTTTCATGGAAAAAATATGAAGACAGGAAGAAGACTTTCAAATAATTATCATATTTCTCATATTTCGTATTTCATCACCTTCACCTTTTTTCAGTTTTAGGGAACTAGAACTATATTTATCCAATAAGACAAAAACAAAACACTGAACACGTCTTCCTGTTTTGTACCACTGTCTTTAAAAATCTTAAACTTTATTTCAGTTCCTGTTCCTGCAGCGCCCCCTTCTGGATGGACATGCAGAAATCAGCTGATCAGAACCGGTTTGGGTCGGAACACAACGGACCAATCAGCTGATCGGTAACGGACCAATCAGAAGCCTCAGAAGTTTCATGAAGGATGGTTTCCAAAGGTCAGCGTTTCCATGGAAACAGACGGTTTAAAATCCTCGGCAGTCTGCTGAGGCGTCATCATCATCATTTTCTTCCTCTCTGCACCTCGCTGCCACAGCGCCCCCTGGTGTTGGGGTTATTCTGCTCCGACCTCCCGCCATGTTTCCCGGTCAGGCGGCGGAGGGGAGCGCTGCTCCTCAGGCCCCGCCCCCTCAGGTGTGGGAACAGGTGAGTTGGCCAAGCGGAGCTTCTTGCTGACTCGAGCGTAAACCGAGTTCCTGTCGTCGGACTGAATGACGTAATGAAGCTGCGTTGACAGCCGATTGGCTGACGGTCCCAGCGCCTCACCGCTGTTGTCCCGCCCATCTCTGACGTGGTCGGAGGTTTGAGGAGCGGAGCCATTCAGGTCTAAGGGTAAAAAAAAACACTGACGTCATTAAAAAACCGAGTCTATCCTTTATTCCACCCTGTCAGGCTCTCAGCCCCACCTCTGCTCTCTGGCGCCACCAGGTGGCTCCTCCAGAGAGGGACACGGGCTGAGGTTCCCTCTGAGGGGTTTGGATCTGAAAACAGGCATCATGGGAAATGTAGTCACGTGTTTTAAACGGTTTTGTCTTGTGATGAATCTAACAGATGATGAAGCAGCGGCAGGTGTGAAACGAGCCAAATCTAAACATGAATAATGTTCTCTAGATATGTAACAGATCTCCTTCAGTGGGACCTGGACGCACGAAGCAGCGATACCACAAACCATTCCTCCCAGCAAACTCAACAGGTTTTATCTGCAGTTTTTTCACTGTTTATTGTTGTTTTTATGCACATATATATCCATACACATGCTGCACATTTTACTTTTCTAAATTATCCCACAATATGAGGACAGCATCCTAAATGCTGTAGTATTATTTTAATTTCTCATGTTGTTAAATCGGCCTGAGTGCAGAGAACCATTAGTAAAGTTACAATCAAAAATTTAATTGAGTTATTTAGCAAAAACAACAACAAAAAACCCCAATCAGGATTCATTATTCAGTCGTATTTTCACATTTATTCACTTACAAATGTCACAGTTTCAAACCAAGTATTTAGTTAGTTTACTCTAGCTAAGCTAAACCTTCAGCTTCCAACCTTAATATTTACTGCTGTTCATTTTTGACCGTAACTCTACAAACTGGATCCTTCAGCCTTTTATTACTATTGTTTTTATTTTTCTACCTTTGTGTGAATCTGCTGGTCGTTTCCAAATGTGTGGAAGAACAAATATGTCTTTATTACATTTTCCTGTTGTAGTTTCTCCTACAGAGTGCAGCGTCCCTGCCAGCATGCCTGGGTGGGCCCCATATGGGGAAAAGGAGAGCAGACATATGGGTCCCATATGGATTTGTCCGCGGGTTCATGGTGGCCCCACATGGGTTTACCCATTTAGGGCCCATTTAGGGCCCACGTAGGCTGTGGCCCCACATGGGCCGTGGAACCCGCGGACAAACCCATATGGGACCCATATGTCTGTTCTCCTTTTCCCCATATGGGGCCCACCTAGGCATGCTGGCTGGTTTTCAGCACATCTCTAATCTGAGCCGTTGTTCTTTAACGGACATAAATACGGATGTTTAATGCAGGTGAAGTCAAACTGATTCCATCTTCTGCAAGTAAATATTTCTAGAACCAATAAATGGATCAAACTGAGTTTGATCCATTTATTGGTTCTGCTGCTCGGCTCTCTGGGGAATCTGACATCATTTGACATGCAAATACTTAGTCTGTCCATGAATTTAAATGAGCAAATATATCAGAAGGTTATACTGAGAGCTGCAGTGGGAGTCGGATATTTTAATGAATTATTTTTGAAAACATGTTCTGGTTCTGGTTTCTCTTCCTGCTGAGCCTGTTTGACGCCCAGAACCAGCCTGACCTGGGCGGCTCTGCAGCTCCCTCTGTTGGCCCTCGGAAGAACTGACCGGCTCCGCTGGATCTCCTCCAGGACGAAACTCTGCGACAGAAAAAGGTCCAAACTGAACAGGACTGGATTCCCCGGGTTCTGCAGAACCTTCTCCGGATCAGACGGCTCACCTCTCTCGTCCTTCTGGATCTCTCCAATCATCGGGTTCTCCTTCACTTCCTCCAGCTTCACCTGCAGACCGGGTCACATATCGGTTAGTCGGTTCTGGCTGGAGTTCTGCAGCCGATCGGCGGTTCTGCTGATCTTACCACTCGGATGAGAGCTGACGGCGGTTTCTCTGTCTTTGAATCCTGGAGCTCAAACGAGTTTCTGAAACCCAAACAGATTATCACCTCTGCTCCAGATCTGACCGCCATGGATGGACATATTCTGGTTCTGGTGCCAGATTTCAGGTAAAGGTTCTGATCCATTATGGCGGGCCGTTTGTAAAGTTATACTGTCACAAATTAACAGCAATAATTTGGGTAATTTAGCCTGTCATAAGAGGAAAAATGGAGGTAAATTTATTATTTTCACCATGTTGTTCATTCATTTATAAATGCCATAATTCTAAACCCATCACATCACCGCTGACCTGTCTGATGACAGACGTTTACAGGCAGCGTTGTACTCCAGGTGTACAAG
>NW_015112952.1:267657-270407 GCF_001443285.1 Poecilia latipinna | reverse complement strand
CTGCGTCTGTCTGCGTCTGTCTGCGTCTGTCTGCGTCTGTCTGCGTCTGACTGCGTCTGTCTCAGGGTGTTTGTGTTCAGGCTGCAGAGCTGACCTGTTGCAGTCGCTACAGAGAGCAGTCAGGAAGATGGAGAGGAGGAGGAGGAGGAGGAGGATGAGGAAGAGTCCTGGTGTCGGGAACCACAACCCGGTCGCGTCCGCTCCCACTGCCGCCATGGAGGATTCCCGGATCTGACCCTGAAATGAACCCAACAGGAACCAGGAAGACCAGCTGAGCACCAAGCTTCTCGATCAGAACCAGAAAGTTCTGTTCAGTGAGCACAGAACCAGAGATTACTACTGGAATGGTTCTGCACAGATACCAGAACCCGAAACATCCACTGTGCTTCAGGAAAGATCAGGTTCCAGAACCGTTGTGTCTTAAGGAGCGCCTCACCTGGATCACAGGTGAATCCAAGGTGGAGCAGTAAATATAGAAGCCTCAGCCGGGTCCATCAGAACCATTTGGACCTTCTTTCATAGATAACAGGGACTCACCAGCCTGTGTTCTGATGCGTTCAGCAGATTATTTATAGATGTCGGCCATGTTGGAAATCATCAGGAGGTTCTGGAGAGAGACGGTGAATTGTAGCGTTTGAGTCGGGTTCTGCCCGGCAAAACTCTGATGGTTCTGGTTCCTGTGAGAGAAGAGCTGCAGCCCGACGCCAACATGCAGCCGTAAATGAAAATGAGTTTGTTTCTGTTTCCTGCAGCATGCAAATCCTGGGCGAGGACGGGTCCGACCCGAATGACGCCTTTCAGGACAAACTGACAAAGACGGCTCTGTCAGAACCTTTAGTGTACTGTTCGGACCTTTAACGGGTCAGAACCTCCCACATCCTGATCAGACCTCTAACAGCTCATGTTTACGTTGAGGAGGTACCGGGTGTGTTCAGGCCCGACTCGCAGTGTTTGACTTTCTGGGTGTTTCCACCTCCAACGGTTCACTGGATCAGATGACAGACAGAAGTCCTGCCCAACCGGCCCGATCAGAACCCAGCGAGTTCTGCCCAACCGGCCCGATCAGAACCCAGCGAGTTCTGCCCAACCGGCCCGATCAGAACCCAGAGAGGCCAACACATTCTGAAACCGATCTGAACCGGGTTCCTCACAAAACCTCAAACCTGCAGGAGCAGCAACTGACAGACGAATCAAACAGGTTCTTAGAGAGAAACTGTTGAAACTAATTTCAATAATAAGTTCAACTTGATGCACTGATTGATGACTGGGATTAACTGGGATTAGCTGGGATTAGCTGGGATGACCCAACTGACCAACAACCCGACAGGAGACTAAAATCAGCTCTGGGATTGAAACAGACGAAGTGAAACATCAAAAGTGATGATGAAGAATAAAACATCATCATCGATGTCCGTTTATTTTCAGAGGAAGGTCGTTAGTTAACCTTCATCGCCTTCAACCAGCTGATCGACTGGAGATCAATCATCTATAATCACATCCTCTGATCTCTGCGACCTTTGCCCTCTGTGATGTCGGAGAGAGAAGCTGGAAAATTAGTTTAAACTGATCAGAGTAACTGGCCTCCAGTTCCAGTTAAACAGGCAAACTGGTTTCTAATTTTAGCTGAACTGGTTAAGGAGAAGTTAAAGTCCAAACCAACCTGAGTTCTGGGAGTTCTGGTTCTGCTGGACTTCTTGCTCCACGTTTACGGAGCGACTGAGAGCAAACATGCAGCTGATCACACCAAAACACACACACACACTGACAGATATGAACACACACTGTGGCTCTTCCTCCTCCTCTTCCTCACTGCAGAACCAATCAGATGTTTGTTGATGATCTGAGTTTTACTGAGTCTGGAAACAGACCAGCTGCCTGGTTCTGTTCTGGCCCGGCTGCTGTTCTGGCCCGGCTGCCTGGTTCTGTTCTGGCCCGGCTGCCTGGTTCTGTTCTGGCCCGGCTGCAGCCTCTATCAGCTGCGTCTCTGACGGCCTGGGGGCGTTTTGGTTTTGTGGCGCCGCCCTGCAGCTGATAAGCAGCTGAAAGCGGAGCGTTATCTGCGGCTCCGCCCGAACACGGAGCCGCGTTCTGCTCCGCCACCGGAGCGGTGAGCCAGAAGCTTCTGTGGGAAAGTTTCACTCCAGCTCATCCACGACGCCTCTCATATTTTCCCCAGGCTAAGACCTGGTTTATGAATATATAAACAACAGATTTTAAATGCTGATTTCACTCCAAACAAACGTAGTTTACCATCAGAAGGTAATTACATCACTTTATTAATGAACCTGATTAACTGCTTTTTATTTTTAGTTAATTTTCAGACATTCACAAACAACAACTTACACAAAGAGAACCAGCAGAAAATCAAGATTACAGAAAACCCTGACCATCCTCTTCATCAGACTGTCTTCAGTCAGAGGTGTCTCCAAATTTGCTGTAATACAGACTGCTACAGGAGATCCTCTGCCAGCAGCCATACAGTAACTCTATGAAGAATTTGAGTTAATCTCCATCCATTTTCTGTACACACTTATCCCCAGTGGGTCGGGAGGTGTGGGTATCTCCAGCGAACGTTCCGGGCGAGAGGCGGGGTCACCTGGACGGGGTCACCTGCCTGGACGGGGTCACCTGGACGTCGCCTGGACGGGTCGCCTGGACGTGTCGCCTGGACGGATCGCCTGCCTGGACGGGGTCGCCTGGACGGGTCGCCAGTCCGGGTCGCCTGGACGGGTCGCCTGGACGTCTCGCCT
>NW_015112952.1:261923-262332 GCF_001443285.1 Poecilia latipinna | reverse complement strand
ACCTGGACGTCGCCTGGACGGGTTGCCTGCCTGGACGGCTCGCCTGGACGGGTCGCCTGGACGGGTTGCCTGCCTGGGCGGGTCGCCTGGACGGGTCGCCTGGACGGGTCGCCTGGACGTCTCGCCTGGACGGGTCGCCTGGACGGGTTGCCTGCCTGGACGGGTACCTGGACGTCGCCTGGACGGGTTGCCTGCCTGGACGGGTTGCCTGCCTGGACGGGTCGCCTGGACGGGTCGCCTGGACGGGTCGCCTGGACGGCTCGCCTGGACGGGTCGCCTGGACGGGTTGCCTGCCTGGACGGGTCGCCTGGACGGGCTGCCTGCCTGGACGGGTTGCCTGCCTGGACGGGTCGCCTGGGCGGGTCGGGGGGACGGGTGGCCTGCGTGGACGGCTGGATTGTGTTGGGGT
>NW_015112952.1:249197-257111 GCF_001443285.1 Poecilia latipinna | reverse complement strand
GGTCGCCTGGCCGGGTGGCCTGCCTGGACGGGTCGCCTGCCTGGACGGGTCGCCTGGACGGGTCGCCTGGACGGGTCGCCTGGACGGGTTGCCTGCCTGGACGGGTACCTGGACGTCGCCTGGACGGGTCGCCTGGACATGTAACATCTGCAGTGTGTCTGAATAAGGTTTTTGTAGTGGCGATTGTTTGTCAAACCAAACATCCAATCAAAGCTCCATTAAGCCACTAAGGCACTGGGGTCAAGGTTCAATATCCAAACTTGTAAACTGTTCTTGATGATTTATTTTCACATTTTTGCAAAACAATTACAGAGTTCAAACTTCCCTCTGTTCTCTCTGCTTCCTCTCTTGCTCTGGTAAAAACCATCGGCCCCAAACCCAAATGCCTGCTGGTCCTCCAGGACCTCCACTTATAGAAAGTGGACCAACCCACATCACTTCCTGTTTACTTAGAAAATAAATAAGAAAAATAATAAAACAAAAGATAAATAAAATCAATGATTATTAACCTACAAATAAACTCTGTAAAAAGTACAAAAAATATAAATTTAAGAATAAACTAACAAAATTCAAATGGATAAAGAAAATAAAGAATAAATAGCTCCAAGAGTTTTCAGTTTACTGAACCGGTTTCTTAATGTTTAGTTTCAAACAGCTGAGACTCATGTGACCAAACGTGAATCTTATTGGGAGGCTCATCCCATATGAAAAAGGTTTTCCTTTTTTATTGGCTCCATATCAGCCTCGGTACGGCAGGCCGTTTTAACAAAGAATCAGCTTCATCTAACTATCCTTAATTATATTCCAGATCTGTAAAAAAAGAGTTTTGACTTTTCACAACAACATATTGACCATCCTGAATGATTAGTCAAGATTTATGACTTCACATATTACTATGAAGAATAATTCATAATATCGTACATTATATTTTGACAGATTATAATTAATTTCAAGATGGCGCCACCGGATTCGTCATCTGAAGGGTCAGACATCCGTATCTACAAACATAATTATGACCAGTCAAAGCTACAGTTTTAGATGTAGGAGTTAAGAAATGTTGCCACAGTTGTCCAAAAAGCTGCCGGCAGAATTTTGGCTTTCCTGCATAAAGTGATCAGAAAATGCTTCAGAGTGGAAAAACTCAGCAGGATTTTTAAAAAAAGGATGGGAGACGAGGGGAACGAGAAGTTCATAATTATTCATCTAAATATCCCGTAAAATAAGGTCTGTGTCACGGTGTGACCACTAGGTGTCACTGTGGTTCAGTAAACATGGAACCTCTGCTGATCAGTTTGAGTCAGTGCCATTCGTGTTGGTTAAATTAACTCCATTTTGGAACAATAAATGGACCAACTGCAGAAATGCTTCCTCAAGTCAAACAAACAGTAAACCAACACTTCAGTAAAACATTATTCCACCAAGTTTAGCTAAAGGAGCTAAAAGTTCTGCAGGCAACCCAAGATGAAAACACAGCAGTTTCTAAATACTTTTAAAATACTTTTTTATTATTTCAATTTCAAAATGATATGTAAATCTGTGACGTTTTAACAGAATAATTACTAAAGATATCAGTGATGTTATCAGCTGTTTGAAGCAAGTGATGACTTGACACAACGTTACTTTAAGATTTCTGAAGTACATTAAAAAATGTCAAGAATTACTCAGATTTACTAGTCAGAACAAAAATCGAGACGTCTCAAATTTATTTTATGACTCATAATTTACTGGTGAGTAAAATTAATGGATGGAACATTAATTTGCATTAATTTTCCATGCAAATTAATTGTAAGTCTGACGTCATTTATACCGGTCAGAATGTAATTAGAGACTGAAACTGGTTTGGCCATATCTCCAGATATCTGGAACGGAAGTGTGGTGTAGCTGATTTTATGTTAAAACGCCTTGCCATAAAGATACAGGCTTCAGGTGACCCATCATCATCATCAGCTGCAGGTCTGTACATCCAAACAACTTCTTGTTTCTGTCCCTTTGCGCCTTAAAGCTCATTATATGAAAATGAATCATGACCCGTTAACCAGCGAGCCATGAAGTTTGGTTTTCACTGAGCGGTGAGTGAAATGGGGGCTGCTTATAGCTAATGCTAACTAGTTTGGGCTAGCATGTGCAGCTAATGCTAGAATCTGTATTTTGAGTTTGATTGGTGGGCTAAATGTTGGATGGTCATCACAATCCACCCCCTCTTTTGATTCTAAGAAAACGTGTAATATTTCATGGTAATCCCATCAGATTTTATTCCCACAGTTCTTACAAGGTTTTTTTTACAGTCGTTTCCTTCACAGCGGGGCTGCCGGGCGGCTCGTTTGGTCTTTTTCTTATCAGAAATATTTTCCAGTTTGGTCTCGCTATGCTATGCTAGCTTGAGAACCAAAGCTAGCATAGCTTGAATGGCAGCCATTTGGAAAATGAGGAGATATAATATGTAAATCAGTTGTTTTAAATTAGATTTTATTTTAAAGTGATTGAAAACAGAAAAAAATAATGATAAAATGTTTAAGATTGAAAATTAATTTGCTTTTATTTACCTCATTTTCTGAGGCCCGCAGAGCGCCCCCTGGCGGCCATACTTTAAAAGAACAAACCACTTTGCATAGTTCTGCCATAAAGCTTTGCAATGTTTTCACATAACTCCTGTTTACCTGGATTGATGCTGTTTTTATTGTATTTTACAGCATCTTTGAGCCCCGGTGTGTCTCTCAGGAGATGAATAAGTTATGTATGGCTACAGGTCTGTTCACAGCTGTAGAGCATTTTCCAGGTTACGAAGAATTCCTCTAGACGTGTAGATCTCCATTTTCTCTCCAGTTTTCTAGAGTTTTCCTTTAAAGTCTGAACTAAAGCAGCGAACCTGCTGGAATACTGATCTTCTGTTTAAAGCAGTGTTTCTCCACCCTGGTCCTCAGGCCCCCTGTCCTGCATGTGTTAGGTGTTTCCCTTCTGCCACTCCTGGATTGTTTCTCTGGGTGATTAACAGGCTTCTGCAGGACTTGATGGTCATGCAATCATTTGAATCAGCTGTTCTGGAATAGAGGCTCATCTAAAACATGCAGAGCAGGGGGGCTGAGGACCAGGGGGGAGAAACACTGGTTTAAAGGAAGCAGCTTAAAGCCTCGCGTGATTTGCTTCCCCCTGCTGGTGGTTCCGCGTTACTGTCAAATAAAGTTCTGCTGTAATTAAATTTTAATCAGGGCAGAACTGGCAGGAAAGAAATATAATAATTCAGTCAACAGCCAGTCAGTAAAACCAGAAGGTATCAGAGAAAAGGAAAACCTTAAATTAACCGACAAACCCAAAGGTTTGGGTTCAGAACCAGAACCGGTTCAGGACCTGACACTAACAAACAGAACTGGTTGGATTTTATTCACATTTCTTCAGTTTATTTGTATGAAATTAAAGAATTAAAAAACAGTCGACATTCGAACAGAACTTCAGCTGGACCAGAACCAGAACCAGATTAGAACCCAAATAAAGATTCAGAATCTTTATATTTTCCAGCATTTATGTACAGAAAGAGTCAAAAGGAAAGTTTAGTCGGTTTGTGATCTGAATAATAAACGGAACATTTTAGAATCAGAACCACAAACAGAACCCGAGTTCAGCGAGGAAGGGAAATATCTGCGGTTCTTTGTTCTCCATTTGAATCATAAACATTTTTCTGGTTTAATAAATGAACCCAAAAACATTTCAGGTTCAGAACCGGGCCAGACGACAGCGGTTCTGTCCGAGTCCGTGTTCATAAATTTGTTCAGAACCAGAAAATATCAGTATCTATGGAAACGCAGAGCTCGGAGGAGGACGAGGAGCTGTCGGAGTTCTGAACAGAACGGATCGGAACCAGGAGGACCGGACCTCAGAGGAACCAGGTCGAACCAGAACATCAAACTGGATCCAGAACCGTTTCCATTACACTACTCAACCATAGATTTCTGGTTCTGGTTTTGGTACTGGTTGGTTCTGGTTCCAGTCTCTAGTTCTGCTCGGTTCCGGGTCCGGTTCTGGTCTCTAGTTCTGCTCGGTTCCGGGTCCGGTTCTGGTTCTGGTCTCTAGTTCTGCTCAGTGCTGGCCCGGACGCAGGTGCAGCCCACTGCCACTGAGAGGTAGGAGGCGTTGTAGCAGCGGCTGCCCTCCATCCGGGTCAGAACCAGAATGTTCTGGTGGATCGGGACAGAGTTCCAGTTGTGTTCTTCCTCTTGACCCGGTTTGGGTCCGGAGCAGAACTTGGTGCTGCAGCTGGCCTCCCAGATGGTGGACGGGATCCGGTTCTTCACCGTGCTGGACCTGCAGAGGCAGAGGGCAGCGTCAGAACCAGAACCGGGACCAGAACCAGAGGTTCTGCTGGACCCACCTCCAGCTCCATGGCGACAGCGAGCGCTGGTGGACGTTCCCGTTTCCTTCAGCCAGAGGAACGTCGGAGGAGAAAACCAGCATGGAGTCACAGGGCAGCTGCCCGGAGATTACCCACAATGCACTGCACAGGACCTGAGGGACACACAGCGGGGTCAGCTGGGCCAGAACCAGAACCAGGACCTGGACCTGGATGGTATTAATGGTATTCATCTCCAAACTCAGATTATTTTTACAGTTTCCAATCAAACACAAATATCAGCAGACCAACCGGGTCCGACCCGGTCCAAGACGACCAGAACATCAAACCGTTCTGTTTCAGTGCAAAAATCTCCAACTGAACCAAACTGGAAATGGGAGAGAAATAATTTGGTAAGATTTAGTGCTTTTGCAGTGAAACGGGTCGGACCGGGTCCAAACGGGTCGGGCCGGGTCCGAACGGGTCGGACCGGGTCCGAACGGGTCGGGCCGGGTCCAAGCGGGTCGGACCGGACGCTCTCTGACTGCTCGTCTCCACAGCTGGTGCTGCATAATGAAACCTGGAGACCTTCCTGGCAGAAAGTAAGTACACCCTCCTTCAGCCTGGATGCATCGAGGCTCAACAATAATTTAATAAAAAAATAAAATCTGTTCCAGAACAAAAGAAGTGAAATCCATAAATCTATCGATTATCTACTGAGTTCTGATTGAAATAAGCCAATAATGATATTAAACCAATGATTAATTACTAAAGAAATCAGTTATTAATCTCAGATTCAGTAATAAGACATTTAATCTGATCACTTAATGACTAGTTAATCCAAAAATATAATCTATAATTCCAGCATTAATATTTTTATCTCATTTATTTGTTTATGGTTCATATTTTTATATCTACAGATTATTTCCTCGCCTGTTTGACCTCATGTTATCTGTTTCTGTTCAGTCGGAGTTTGTTTGGTTTTCCCAACATTCCTGACCAGAGCCGGATCCAGAAGGCCGGGGCCGGGGGCCGGAGCCCGCCTGGGGCCGGAGCTTTAAAACGTAGCTTTCATATTTAGTTTTAACATTTAGTTATAATATTTATCTTTAACATGAGCTCGGATGTTTGTCTGATCTCCGGTATTAGCCACGTTTGATACCTGGACGACACCATCAGCTCATTTTCAAATACTTTAGGATTTTTTATGTTCATAAAAATCCCAAAATATGAATTTGACTCACCTGCTGTCGGCCTGTTAGCTTTATATAAAGCTATGATGTTTGTGCCACCCAAAGTGTGGCAGCCCTGGGCTACTGCCCTTCCTAAAGCCCGGTTGGTTCCTGACCCGGTTCTGGTACTTTCTGTCTTATGAATCTTAATCTTAGCATCATCCTGAGCTCTAAACACAGCAGCTATTTTCCAGTTATAGGTTCCCCCAGAACCAGAAGCGGGTCTGGGCTCCCTCCCTGACAGAACCGAACAGCGTCAGCCACAGAGCAGTCAGAGTTCGGCAGCCATGATTCTCACCAGCAGTGTGTCGGCGGCGCGGCGAAGCAGCAGCATGTCGGCTCCTCTGTGGTCTGGTCAGGTTCTGATTCATCTGCTGTCAGATCAGCTTATTTATGACCATCAGATCTGATCTGGGGTCAGATAACCGATCGGGGAGATTCCTCCTATCAGAGCGTCCATCAGCTCTGAGCGCGCTCAGGTGATTAAAGCTGATCAACTTCCTGTCTGCTGATTAGCATCTATCTGTGAGAAAAACCCAAAAACAGAGAAACTCCTACAGACTGAGGCTGAGTCACAGCAGAGCACATCATCCAACATCCAGCATCCATCCACAATGCATCCAACCAATCATCAGAGGCTGCTCCCCCGGCGCTGATGGAGGCTTGGATCTCTGCTGGTTCTGATCATCTGGATCAATGACCCAGATCCTGAAGCCTCTGATCTCTGACTCTGTGAAACTCAGCATGATGCTAACGCTGCCGACTCCAGGAGCCGAGGATTGTCTCGCTCATTTGTCCTGGTTTCACCCCAGCAGCACCGATCGGAACCGATCAGAACCGCCGACTCAGCAGAAAAACATTATTAAAACATTATTATGCTCTAAATATCTGAGGAGGATTCCTGCTGGTTAATGCCAGCAAGCTGCTGGTGCCCAGCAAAGACCCCAAGATAGCAGGTTAAAGGTTAAAGGTCGTCACACAGATAGCCTCTCCTCTCTAGAAACAAGATGGCCGCTGGCCTGAGGTTGGTAGAGCCACATCTGGATGGAGAGCAGATGAGACCAGAGCAGAAAAGTTGGACCAAGATGGAGGAAACCAGCAGCTCAGGAGAAGCCGACACTGTCAGGCACGGTGGTGGCAGAGTGATGGTGTGGGCCTGACTGACTTCCACAGACCTGCAGTTCCTGACTGGACCAGGATGAGTCACAGCAGCTCATCGGCATCAGACACAGCGGCCTAGTCAAAGTCCAGACTCAAGCTGATTGAAATGCTGTGGTGGGACCTTCAGAGAGGTGAGGAGGATCCGAACCAACACCAGGAAGAAGATCGGACCGCGGTTCTTCCACAGAGGACAGGAAGTCAGACAGCAAGTGGCTGTTGGTACTGCAGGGTTCTGGATCTGGACCGGTGTTCTGTCGGATCATCAGATGCTGTCATGCAGTGAGTTCGCATGCCTGCGCATTAAGAAGTCCGACTGTCGGAGGAGCTGTCAGTTCAGCATGCACGCCAAGTTACGACAAAAATAAGTCAATAAATTGTTTTCAATGATAACTGGATAGAAGTGTATTTAAAGCAGGACTAGCTAAAACTGCAGCCAACTACAACACACACCCTAAACTGGCCTCCCTGCTGCTTGATGACAGTCTGACTAGTTAACCGCTGAGTCAGGATGTCAGACAGCTGTTAATAACAAAGTATGACGATCTACGTCAGTTTGTGCTAAGCGTATAACGATCTGATGGCGTATGATG
The DNA here is from genome assembly GCF_001443285.1 of Poecilia latipinna. Taxonomy (NCBI): domain Eukaryota; kingdom Metazoa; phylum Chordata; class Actinopteri; order Cyprinodontiformes; family Poeciliidae; genus Poecilia; species Poecilia latipinna. The sequence continues at coordinate 249,807 of NW_015112952.1, read as the reverse complement.
ATCTGACAGAACACCGGGTCTTGGACCTGGACTTTTCCCCGGACTGGACCGAGACTCCTGGAGACAGACTGTCCCCCAGACGAAGAAAACATGGACAGATGTTTGGAGCATCTCTTCACCTCATGCCTGTTTTTAAGACACAGTTGGTGATTTTCAAAGTAAAATCTCAGCTTATAGCTGACAGATGGTGTTCCAGTTTAGACGGGTCAGCTTCGTTCCCAAAGGTCAAAGTGTCAAACACAGCAGCAGCCAAACGAGATCTGGCTTTTCCTCTGCAGAGGAGCAAAACAAAACCCCACTGGTTCCACTTCCACCTGTGGAAATAAATCTGATAGTTTTCAAAGTGCCATCTTTACCGCCTCAACAGAGCGCCGCAGGGCGGCGGCCATCTTTACCGCCTCAACAGCGCGCCGCAGGGCGGCGGCCATCTTTACCGCCTCCAACTGAGCGCCGCAGGGCGGCGGCCATCTTTACCGCCTCCAACAGAGCGCCGCAGGGCGGCGGCCATCTTTACCACTTCAGCGCCGCAGGGCGGCGCCCATCTTTACCGCCTCCAACAGAGCGCCGCAGGGCGGCGGCCATCTTTACCACTTCAGCGCCGCAGGGCGGC
>NW_015112952.1:242432-244262 GCF_001443285.1 Poecilia latipinna | reverse complement strand
TCTTTACCGCCTCAACAGAGCGCCGCAGGGCGGCGGCCATCTTTACCGCCTCCAACAGAGCGCCGCAGGGCGGCGGCTGCCTCCTTCTTCTGCACATCCTTTGGGTCGTGTGGCTGCGGTCGGGTTTAATTGGTAAAATGGAAAAAGAAAATCCGATTTCAGCCAAACCTGAGCTTGAAGTCCTGCGGTGTGAACGCAGTCGTAGAATCACAGCTGGATCGGGATCATTGTTTAGAGCTACCATCTTGATTAAAGCTGTTTCTGTGAAGCGGTTTGATAGATCTAGGTGGATCTATATAGATCTAGATAGATAGATGGTTTATTGTTCAAATGTGTGACTGGAGCAGCTGAACACATGTTTTCTCAGTCCAGACTGAGTAGTCGCTGCAGTAGTTTGTGTTGCTCTCGGCAGACATGTTGCTGCGCAGCGCGGCGCTTCCTGTCGCCCCTCAGCTTGGTTCTGCTTCATACTGACTTTCTTATCGGTACTACACATCTGCTGGCTGCTCTGCTGCCGCAGCGCTTTGGTCCGTCTGACTGAGATCAGGAAAGTTCATCTGATCTTATCTTCACCTGCCTGTGGGAGTCTGAACTGAGGTGACTGCTGTGGCCCCGCCCCCCGCTGTGATGTCACAGCTTGGATGTGGTCGCTCTGAGGTCGGAGCACAGATGATCTCAGCATCTTTTCTCTGACCTGCTTTAATGCACAGGAGGAATTATCTGATAAATCATCAGGTTTACAGGAACTGCGTACTTCACCGTCGCCTAGGAAACGGCATCCAGTGGCGGCAGTGATTCGTCAGCGCTCCTCTTCCTGCTGGAGAGCCGAGCAGATGCTGCTTCAGCAGCAAGCAGAAGCTGCTGCTCATGTCGCTGATGACCAGTCAGAGGGGGACCGACTGACCCGAAGAGCCCCGCTAACGCCGCCTACGCAACAGGACAGCAGAACCTGGAAAGCTGCTGCATGAGACGCCTGCATCCTGCAAGGTCATCAGTAACTGAACCTGCTTCATAAAACCAGAAAAGATCCGAAACACGCTCCGACTCTGACGGATTAAAAGCCAAAATATTCACGATGACGAATCCAGTCAGAGCCGAATTTTTACCTCTGAAGCTCCGATTCACAACAAATGTCTTTAGAAAAACATGATTTCAGTTCAACCTCTCAAACAATCAGCTGATTCTGATCTTCACAGAATTAAGTTCAATAGATTATCAAAAGATTTAAAAAGTTTCGATGTGAGGAAGAATAAGGAGACATGAACCTGCAGCACGCCTCCTCCTGGGTCGTTTGGTTCTGTTGGGCAGAAACAGGCAGTAGATCTGAGGTTCATTCAGTGTAACAGAACATTGAGTCAGAACCTCCACGGTCCAAACAGGTTTCCAGTACCACACGGTTCTGTTGGGTCATTATGAGCCAAATAAGTTATTTTACATATTTATATAAAAACCAATTAAAGCTTTTCTGCTGTAACATTCAGACGTTTCATCGAAGCAGAAAATCATCATAATTACAAGAATTAAAGTTGAGAGAGCAGAGAGAGTTCTGCTTCGGGTCCAAGCGGGTCAGAACCACGAACTGAAGGAACACTGGCCTCTACAGGCGGAGAGGGGAACTGCAGGTTTATGTTCTGTCAGATGGGTCCAAACCAGAGGTTCTGGTTCTGTTGGGGGAAGACAGATGTTACTCTGAACCTTTAAATGTCTTCAGAAAAGGATTATTTTAGTTTATTAGTAATATCAGAAATTGTGGAGTACGCACTATTTAGATCAATATTAAACAGCCCAGAAATGGAACCAGAATCAGAATAACTACGAACTTGGAATCCA
>NW_015112952.1:231129-238944 GCF_001443285.1 Poecilia latipinna | reverse complement strand
GCACAGGAGAACTTAGTTTACATTCTTTAGAACGACGTTAGATTAGTTTTCTTTCCTCTTTTTTGTTCGTTCGGTTTATTTTGTTTGTACTTTTAACTCATGTAAAGCACTTTGAATGGCCTTGTTGCTGAAAATGTGCTGTATAAATAAAATTACCTTCAGGACCCATGAAGTCTGAACTCCACAGTCAGACTGAAAACTGATTCAACTAAATGAAACAAACATTAATCATTATTACAGGAACACTTACTGAGTTTGACAGTTATGAAGTTTCACTTGTTTTTGATTTAATTCACAAATTAAAGTTCATTAAGAGACACGTTTTCTAAGCATCAAGTTCTGATAACTTCAGTCTGAGTTGTTAAAATTTAATACTGTAATTTAAATAAAAGTAATCCTGTTAAATTATGCAACCAAGCTTTCCTCAACTAGTTGAACAAGAAAAGCTTTCTGTATTATTTTCATTACTGAGTTATAACTTATTTTAAGCTAGGATTAGATTTCTTCATTCAGTTTGCATGAACAAACATTTTATTAAACATCGACTGAATTCTGCTCACATTTATTTTAATCAGAGTAAAACAACAACCTGCTGCTAGGCATTCTGGGAACTAGTCGCCATTCCTGCCTTTTAAGATTTTTTAAAGTGCTAATTTAGACATAACAAAATGAATAGTTAACATAACTGATTATCTTTCACAAACTCAGACAGTTCAAAATGTAAAACTTGCGACATTTCTTTGACTCAGACAGAGCTGGTCGTATGAATTCTGTTGCATTTACTGCAGTAACGTTTTGATAAAAATGTGCTTTAATTATGCTGTACTTTGAACTTTTACCTGAGTAATTATATTATCAAATATCAATAGTCTTGAGTAAATATTCAGTGAGTTCTTCACAAACTTTCACCAAACACAAACCTGCAGCTTCTGCTTCAGAAACGGAAAAATGACTCGTTTGCCTGATTTAGTTATTTTGTAGTTATTTATATTATTTTAATTTTGGACTTTAAAACACCAAAATTTCCACTTTATATTCTGGTCTGTTTGATGTAACTTTTAAATATTGGTTATTTGATTAATTACTCAGAATTTTTACCAAATACTTTTTAACTGAGTAAAAATGTCTTGAAGTAGAGCTACTTTTACTTTAGTACAATTGTTTGGTCCCTCTGCTTAAGTCACCAGGTGACCTTTGACCCCATCCAATCACTGAACAGATGCTGAGAACAGATCAATGTGTGGATGAAGTTATTAAAGAGGAACAATCTAGAGTTATAGATCTAGAGTCAATGCACAGCTTCAATTTGTCCAGCTGTAAACCAGAGATGAGGATGACCTCTGACCTCTGACCTCCAGAGCCACATAAAGCCGGTTCCACAGTGGTCCTTCTAGCAGCTGCAGAACATTTCAGGACCAGAGAAACTCATCCAGGCGTTTAGTGGCTTTGATTCTGACTGACGAACCAACGGTCCAGAACCCTGCTGGTCCAGAACCCTGCTGGTCCAGAACCCTGCTGCTGGTCCAGAACCCTGCTGGTCCAGAACCCTGCTGCTGGTCCAGAACCCTGCTGCTGGTCCAGAACCCTCCTGGTCCAGAACCCTGCTGCTGGTTCAGTTCCTGGATGGGTTCGGTTCTGCGGCGCTGTTCGGTTCCTGGATGTCGGCGGCGGTTTGTGGTGAGCGCAGAAAGCCCCTCCTCCGGCTGTGAGGGTGTTTCCAGGCAGCAGCTCAGGTCCTAGAAAGAAGCTCTGTGTGACCCGGTTAGCGGAGGATGACATCATGTTTGTGTTTCTACAGCCGGCTGACGCCTCACGCTAATGTCCGACCCGATTACCAGCCAGTCTGCTTCTCCTTCTCACATTTTATCTTCTGTTCATCTAAACTTCTGTCATGCCACATTTTAAACTTGAAATTGAATGCAGGTCATGATGCCAGAGAATCACTAGCAGGTCCAGGAGATCCTTCAACTTCATGAAGGTTTTAACCCAGCAGAAAGTTTTCACACCCTGCTGTCATCCTCACCACCAGCAGCCAGCGCAGAGCTAACTCCAAGCTAATTATTAGGCTAAATATTTAGCTAGTTCAGAAATAAAAGTTTAGCTCCATTTCATTACTTTTCTCAAATAATTGCTGTAATTTATGTACATGTATTTTTTGTTTTGTTTCTTTGTTGATCTCTGTATCGGTGCTGTATAAGTTCTGTCCTGTTTTTGTTCTTTCCTTTTTCTTTCTGTAAAAAAATTCAAAATACCTAATGAACACAATATTTAAAAAAAAAATACAAAAACATTTAGCTCCGTAAATAGTGAACAAGCTAATTATTTAGCTGTAAACCAAATATTTAGTTCTGAGCTGGTTAAATATGTAGTTAGCTGCAGGCTAACTAAACATTTAGCTAATATGCAAATTCACTTGCCAAAAAGCAGAAGCTAAACTTTATAACTGCTGTTAAATTTTGTCTTCTGTGTATTTGTATCAGGCCTGAATGTTTTCTGGACTTCCTGCTGGTAGACGGCGGTGAATGCATGGTGTGGATTTTAAAGCTGAGTCAGGCAGCATGGAGACATAAACACAACAAACTGGTGAAAGTCCTTAAAAGGCTGCAGGTTTGGTCTGAGGCCCCCAGCAGCAGCATGCAGCGCTGGTGGCAGGAAGTCTCTGAGATCAGAGATAAACTGCAGCGGTGGCTCTGCATGGAAGCAGGTCAGAGAGGAGCTGACAGCGTGGGCAGCACAACGCAGCACAACGCAGCACAACGCAGCACACAAGTGATGATGCAGCAACCCGAGTCTGCTGAGTCACAGCATGCCTGGAAACCGGGTCAGAGAGTCAGCAGGCTGCGTCCTGCAGCCCTGGGGCCTCAGCCTGGGGGTCCTGGGAGCCCCAGGCTGAGGCCTGGGGGCCCTGCAGGGATTCTGCATCAGGATCAACCCAGGGGTCCTGGAGCAGCCAGGGTCTCAACCTGGGGCCATCAGGATCCTCACAGGGATCAGTCAAAGATCAAAGATCCTCAGTGGGGCCTGCAGAGCCCGAGGGCCCCCAGTCCGGCCCTCTGCGTTCAGCATCCAGCAGACCAACATGGAACCTCTGACATGAAGTGAGATCATGATGTGAGTCAGAACCGAAACCTTCAGATTATCTCCTTCTGAAATCTGCAGCAGAAACGATCTGCAACCGCTGGAATATTCCCCGAGGTTCACAGAGAGAGAGAGTGGGGGGACATGTCCGTCCTGCAGCAGCAGAACCAGAACCGGGCCTGGACTCCACAGTTTGTGTCGAATCTTTTCTGCAGAAACGTTCTGCGGCTCTGTGACATTTTCTCCAGATGGGTGTTACCTGCAGCTTTCAGCTCACCTTGTTTTACTTCTTAGCCGTTAAAAAGCCTGAGCTGCCGATTCTGATTTTGGCTCAAACTAATTATTTTTATCTGAAATTTTACTGAATAAAGCAAGAAAGTGTCTGAGTTGGTAACAGTGGGGAGCAGACATGACCTGGTGGGCGGGGCTTGGCTGGTGGGCGGGGCTAGCACAGGACAGAGGCTGACTATTGGACCTTTGATGAGGTGACATCACATGGAAGTATCGGCTCATCACTGATCTCCCGGCACTTTATTTATTTATATTGTGCTAATTCGCGCAGTCAGAGCCGCTTTTGTCGTCCCGATGGTATTTTTTGTTCTTGCAGTAGAAAGAACGCCTGACTCAGCGGTTTCTGCTGGCTGTGGGTCCGGTTCGCCTGCGGTTCTGATCCTGCAGGTCGAGTTCAGATTAGCGTCCCGGTGTAGCCTAGCTGACATCACTTCCTGGCCTGCTGGTCCTGATCGCTGCATGCTGACTCAGGACCAGGGACTCCATTAAACAGAACCGGCTGACAGCATGAAGTAGGACGAAGCCACAGTGTTTCCTCTGACGCTTTTATGCACATTTTGAGGTTTTGCATTAGAAATAACTTCCTCTGTTTCACAATAACAAAGTTTTTGGTTCGCTTGGGGTGAATCAAAAAATGTTCTGAAAAAAGAATCGATGCTGCAGCAGAGAGAACAGATTGACTCCATCTTTGTGCTACATGCTAGTTAGCGACATGGAAAAACGGCTCATTTGTTTAGTTTTTGTAACATTTTAGAAGTTTGTTTAAAGTTTCCTGATAATTGGATGGAAACATAATGTTCATAATGGAGGAGCGGCCTAGTTAAAGTTTGGGCTTAAATCTGACTGAGACGCTGCAGGATGAGTTTCAGCAGGAAAAGCATCTAGTCAGACTGGTTGGTTGATTGATTGGTTCTTTGTGGCTCGTGATAAATTGGACCTTTGAAGCATCTCAGGAGGCTGAACCGCGCCGACGCTTCGCCTCATTTCCTGGTTGCCTCTGCAGAGCGTGACCTAGAAAATCTGCTGCCAGGTTCGAAGCTCAGCGTTTCATCCTGAGGAGCGCCTGAAACTGGGTCGGCCCGCGGGCCTCGTCAGCCGGGTCGCTGCGGTTTAAGGAGGAGGATCAAACGCTCTCAGGTGGTGACATCACGACGAGGCGCATAAAAAACCCGGCTGTTTACACCGGATCATCAGAACCGGGCAGGACGCCGCAGACGCACATCCACGCCTGACCTCCAGCCAAGCCCTGGGAACCCTGCAGAACAGAACCGGACCAATCCGAGTCAAACAGAACCGGACAGAACCAGCATGTTTCCAGCAGCTAACAGTTCCAGACTGACGGTGAGGAAAGTTCTGATGAGTTCTGCGATCAGCTCTAAGCCGGGTCCGGTTCTAATGGCGATGGTTTGTCTTCATCTGAAGCAGACCCGGTACATGGTTCTGATTGGCTCAGTAGGGTCCAGTCAGCCTCTGATTTATTGAGCTTTATTTCTGTTTTCTTTATCGAACTTCTGGGCCCAGTCCGGTTTTTGAGCAGAACCGGTTCTGAAGCATTTTCTGTTTGATTCAAAAAATCTTTAAAAATAAGTGAAATAATTCTGGGCCTCAGAGAGCTGCTGTAGAGGCCTGCGTCGCAGTGGCTCTGAGGAAGCCTCTGACTGAAGCTGCTTCTCGCCAATAGGAGGTTTTAGTGGCTCCTGCATCGCCATGGAGATTTTTATTATTATTATGGGATATAATGTCAAGAACTTCCTGCTGTAACCCTGGAGACGATTCATTCTCTACTGACTGGCTAATGAAGGTCGACTCCCTCCTCCTCAGGTCATCGGTGCCGTCGTCATGGTAACGATGTTGATGATGGCAGAGGTGGCGTCGAAGCACCCCAGGAAACGCTCCGACGGCTCAGTGAAGCAAACCGTGTCTCTGCACCTGGACCCGGACCTGCTGCTGCTGCCCAGCAGGAACCCGAGGCCGCTGCACAACGCCTCCATCTCGCCCTGGACCTACAAGTGAGTACACAGCTGCCGGGTCCCATTGGGTCTCGCCGGGTCCCAATGGGTCCCACCGGGTCTTGCCGGGTCCCATTGGGTCTCGTCAAGTCCCATTGGGTCTTGCAGGGTCCTGCCATGTCCCACTGAGTTTCTGTTCTGACCCGCCGTCTCTGTCTGCAGTACGTCCCGTGACGAGTCTCTGTACCCGCCCGTGCTGTCAGAGGCGCACTGCCTGCTGAAGGGCTGCCGGGACCTGGAGGGGAAGGAGGACCAGAACCTGCAGTCCCGGCCCATCTGGTACCAGGTGATGGTTCTGAAGCGGGTCAAGACGAACGAGACGGAGCATAGCTACCACTACCGCCTGGAGACCCGTAACGTCCCTGTGGGTTGCACCTGCGTCCGGCACCTGGTCCATGTCCAGGAGTGAAACTGGGTCCAGAACCAGGTCCAGAACCTCTAGTTCTGAGTCGCTGCCTTCTCTGAAGAGTTTTGCATCAAGTTGTGTAAACTGACCACTAAGTTTGGCGTCAGGAGGCGTCCCGCCTTGTTGGTGCTTATTTAAGTTTTATTTAATAGTTTGTGACCTTCAGCAGATATTTATTATTATTACTGATGTATTTATTATCCTGATCAATAAAGTTCAGACACTGAATGATCCTGCTCCTTTATTCTTTAAAATAGATTTCTGTACAACACGTCCTTTAACTAGGCCGATGGATAAGAGCAGCTGCATCCATCCATCATCCATCCATCCATCATGCATCCATCCATCATCCATCCATCCATCATGCATCCATATCAGGGTATTTTTAGTTATAATCAGACAATTTGAACAGAATGTGAAGAAATAAAGCTGGATGCCACCGACTCGGGTCACTCTGTCTTGGTTCTCATCTCAGTCTCGTAGGTTTTTGGACCCGTCTGACTTGTTGGTCCCGAGTTTATCTGATTTAATCTGACTCTGGGTCAGAACCACTTCCAGGTCTGACTTTCGGGTCGGTTCAGGTTGGCGTTCTTTAGGCAGTACCAGCAGAGCAGAACGGTTCTGATAGTTCTGTTCTGAACTTCAGTCCTAGCCAATCAGAACTCAGGTGGTGTCTCCTGATTGGTCCACATCAGGAAAGAGTTCCTCTACTTGCAGGTCAACTTGTTCTCCTCTCTCTGTTGGGACCAGAACTGAAACTGGACCAGAACCACCTCCAGACTTTGACTCTCCATCAGGCTTTTTGGGGCTCGGTTCTGGTTCTACCGGTACCTCGGTCCTGAAGGCAGGAATTGGACTCTAATTCTTGGATCTGAAAGCTGTTTGGTTTCAGTTTCACTTACTGGCAGTGACTTGGAACAAAGTGGTTCTGGTCTGACCCTGATGTCAGACGGTTCTGGTCTGTAAGCCGTTTGGACCTCCTGCAGGTTTTCATCCTGACCAGAACGGTTCAACTGGTTCTGCTTGGTTCTGGTTCTCAAACAGAACTGGACCTGTACAGATCTTGTGGTTTCAACAGCAGGGTTCCTGATTTTCTGCTGTTCTCAGAGGCGCCACTAGATGTCACCAAGGAACCACATCACAGTAAAATGTTCAAGCTGTCCAGCAGGGGGCGCAGTCTGACTCAGAGTATCTGAGCTGATGTCCAGCTTCAGTATCAGACAGAACCCTGCTGATCCGTTTCAGCCGGGTTGGGTTCTGGCTGGTGCATGTACAGTCACACTCACACATGAAGACATTGGCACCGTTGGCATGGCAACAAAGCACAGTAAAGCCACAGGAAACTGATGACTGAATCTGCAGCGTTTGTTTGAAAACGAGGGTCCTGGTGGAGGAGACAAACGTCCCTCAGTCCTCCATGTCCTCCACTGGTTCTGCTCCCAGTCCTCCCAGTCAGAGGAGCGCCAGTCTCCCAGCTCCTCAATAGGCCCTCAAAATCGGCTTGTGGAAAAGGTTCAGCTTGTGTTGTGATCAGGCCATCAAGACACCTGAGGCAGAAAGCAGAGGGAGGCGGTGAGCAGCAACGCAACAACTAGACACACATCAAGATGACGATAGGCCCGACGGCCTCAACCAGAACCAGAACCAGGCCAAACAGAAGCAAACCAATGACCCAAACCAGACTGATCCAAACCAGACTGATCCAAACCAGACTGATCCAAACCAAACTGACCCAAACCCAAATCAGACAGACCCAAACCAGACTGACCTAAATCAGACTGATCCAAACCAATCTGACCCAAACCAGTCTGACCCAAACCCAAACCAGACTGATCCAAACCAATCTGACCCAAACCAATCTGACCCAAACCAGACTGATCCAAACCAAACTGACCCAAACCAGTCTGACCCAAACCAGACTGACCCAAACCAGACTGATCCAAACCAATCTGACCCAAACCAATCTGACCCAAACCAGACTGACCCAAACCAGACTGACCCAAACCAGACTGATCCAAACCAGACTGATCC
>NW_015112952.1:225820-226517 GCF_001443285.1 Poecilia latipinna | reverse complement strand
AAACTGACCCAAACCAGTCTGACCCAAACCCAAACCAGACTGATCCAAACCAGACTGATCCAGACCAGACCGATCCAAACCAAACCGACCCAAACCAGTCCGACCCAAACCCAAACCAGACTGATCCAAACCAGACTGATCCAAACCAGACTGATCCAAACCAAACTGACCCAAACCAGTCTGACCCAAACCAGACTGACCCAAACCAGACTGATCCAAACCAATCTGACCCAAACCAAACTGACCCAAACCCAAACCAGACTGATCCAAACCAGACTGATCCAAACCAGACTGACCTAAATCAGACTGATCCAAACCAATCTGACCCAAACCAAACTGACCCAAACCCAAACCAGACTGATCCAAACCAGACTGACCTAAATCAGACTGACCCAAACCAAACTGACCCAAACCCAAACCAGACTGACCTAAATCAGACTGACCTAAATCAGACTGACCTAAATCAGACTGACCCAAACCAAACTGACCCAAACCCAAACCAGACTGATCCAAACCAGACTGACCTAAATCAGACTGACCCAAACCAAACTGACCCAAACCCAAACCAGACTGATCCAAACCAGACTGACCTAAATCAGACTGATCCAAACCAAACTGACCCAAACCCAAACCAGACTGATCCAAACCAGACTGACCTAAATCAGACTGATCCAAACCAAACTGACCCAAACCCAAC
>NW_015112952.1:215413-221975 GCF_001443285.1 Poecilia latipinna | reverse complement strand
CAAACTGACCCAAACCCAAACCAGACTGACCTAAATCAGACTGACCTAAACCAGACTGATCTAAACCAGACTGACCCAAACCAAACTGACCCAAACCCAAACCAGACTGACCTAAATCAGACTGACCTAAATCAGACTGACCTAAATCAGACTGACCCAAACCAAACTGACCCAAACCCAAACCAGACTGACCTAAATCAGACTGATCCAAACCAAACTGACCCAAACCCAAACCAGACTGATCCAAACCAGACTGATCCAAACCAGACTAATCCAAACCAATCTGACCCAAACCAGACTCACCCAAACCAGACTGATCCAAACCAGACCGACCCAAACCCAAACCAGACTGATCCAAACCAGACTGATCCAAACCAGACTGATCCAAACCAGACTGGCCTAAATCAGACTGATCCAAACCAATCTGACCCAAACCCAAACCAGACTGATCCAAACCAGACTGACCTAAATCAGACTGATCCAAACCAGACTGATCCAAACCAGTCTGACCCAAACCCAAACCAGACCCAGACTACAATTTAAGTCCTGTCCTAAACAACAACACACCAAAAGATGAACCAACGCTCAGAGGTCCACTGGTAGAGCCAACTGTCCTGCAGTTTTTAGATGTGCCACAGGTACAAAACACTGGAATGAAGCAGCTTAATTACCTCCTCCTTAGTAGATCAGTTCTCCAGAGCCTTGCTAATGACCTAATTATTATTCTATTCAGGTGGTGCAGCAGAGGCACATCTAAAAGTTGCAGGACAGTAGCCCTTCAAGACTGGAGCTTGACACCTGTGCCATAAACCCTGATGGTTTGGCCGCCCACCCAGAATCCATCATGGCTGCCTCCTCATCCTCATCCTCACCTCCACACTGTGCTTGTCCTGGAAGACAGACAGACGGAAACAATTCATTAGACACAGACGTCCGTCCGACGGGAGGTCAGAGGGTCAGGGCCGGGGATAGGGTCAGCGGGTCCTCACCTCCTCCTGTGAGGCGTTCAGGTGCATCTGCAGCGGGTTGGCGTTGACGCGATGCTCCTGACGGTCTTTGGTCAAAGCTTTCTGCGCCACTTCGCGCTCGTGCTCCCTCCTCTCGGCCAGGTGCTTCAGCAGTTCCGCCTCCTGACACTAGAGAGCGCCAGAGAGCAGGTGAGGCTGAGGTTTGATCACCGGGAACTTGGCCCGGCCTCCACTCACCTTCCGCCTCTCCTGCGCGGCGTCCAGCTTCTTCTGGATCTCTGCCAGCGACGGCTTCTGGCGGGGCGGCGTGGTGGCCCTCAGCTCCGGGGCACCATCGAAGGTCGGCGGCTTCAGGATGACCTCAAAGGCCTGGCCGCTCGCGCGTTTGCTCAGCTCGATGACCTCCATGTCCCGGATGTTGCACAGGTTCAGGTCCACCACGCCTGCAAGAAGACCGCTAGCTTTAAGATTCAGAACCTCACTGGTCGATATGATGACAAACCTGCATTTGTTTTTATATCTATATTGAAAAACATAATTTTAGCTGCTAAGAGTCCAAACCGGAAGAGGAGGAGGGAGGACGGGTCCAATCTGGGCTACAGTCAAAACTTAATAGTGATTTAGGTTATTTAGCCTGTTATAAGAGAAACAAAATGGGGTTTAATTTTTAAAAGTTATATTTTCACCATCTTATTCCTTTAAACATAGAAGTTTAAAACTAACTACTCTACAAAACTAAATATTTAGCTCAGAGTTAGCTTAATATTGAGCTAACTCTATGCGCAGGAGAGGAGCTAAATGTTTCCCTGCTAACTAATTAGTTAAATTATTGAAACATGTAGTTTCTGAATTAAATATTTAACTTGGAGCTACATATTTAGCTTTGATAAATTTTTAGCTAACGAGGTAAATGTTGCTTAGTATTTAGAACGATAAATATTTAGTTTGAAGATAAATATTTAAATTGTAGCTAAATGTTTAATTCCAAGTTAAATAATTATCTGGCTAACTAAAGCTTTGGTTTGAAACTGTGACATTTATAAATGAATGAATGAATAACCTGATGAAAGCATGACTATCATGAACCGTCATGTTTTTCTCTTATTACAGGCTAAATAACCCAAATTATTGCAGTTAATTTTAACTCTGTATCTTTGCAAACTCCAGCCCGCATGTTTCCTCAGGCAGAACGTCACACTGTGAGTGGCTGAGTCTTTCTGGGTTCTGATCCGGATTAGAGAACGGGCCTGAGCCTGAACTGAGCTCTGCTGGAGGAAACCTGATCTCTGATCAGAGCTACATGAACATTAATTTAACTGACTGTAATGTCACAGCTGTGAGAACCGGAAACCAGCTGGTTCTGGTTCTGGACCCTAACAGAAGTCAGGATGCTGCTGACCTTCCTTCTTGTTGGCCGTTGGCTCCCTGGGTTGAGGCAGGATGCAGGAGCAGAAGATGGACACCAGGGGGAGCTCTCGCATCTTCTCTCTGTACGCTGGAACATGGAGGAGAACAGAGGGCAGAATGAAGGAGGTGAAACGGGCCGGGCCGGGACGGGACGGAGAACCTGCTCACCTGTCAGGGTCATGTTCCTGCTGTTCTCCAACAAAGACACTGTGGTGAGGTAGTAGAATCAGTTCCTGAGGACAAGACAAACGGGTCAGAACCACAACAGAACCTCCATAAGGCTGCCTGCTGCAGCAGACACCCACCAGAACTAAAACCAGAACCTGAACTCTGGGTCCAAACTGGACGGCCCTGAGTTCATCTAAATGTTCCTGTTTTATCTGCATCTAGCTGGAAGTTCTGTTGGTTCTGATTGGATCAGAACCGATTCCTGCAGCAGCTCTGAGGAAAAACTCTGGTTCTTTTCTCTGAAGCTTTTTTAACTCATCTGAGTCATTCGGACCTCCAGAAACTTCAGTGCCTTAGACATCCTAGATGTTCTGGTTCTGACCCGGAACGGCCGGTTCTGACTGTTCCTGGTTCTGAACCTGCAAGTTAAGCTGCAGAACGTCCAGAACCAGAGGGTTTCCTGCATCACTTCTTCATCGCATGAAGACGCGCCGCATTAAGTGCAGCTGCAGGAAATCATCCACATTCCCAGTTAAACCAGTTAAACCAGTTAAACCAGCACCAGTCAGCAGAACCAACACAGAAACATTTTCAGAGCAGAAAAATACAGAAACAGAGGAAATGTGCTGATGAGAGCGATGATGTCATTGTTTTAACACATCACCTGCAGAACGAGTTCAGAGGGAAACGGCAGAAAGAAGAACGGAGAATGGAGAGAACGAGCGGATGAAGGAGAGGAAGGAAGGAAAGAAAGAAGAGAAAGAAGAGTGATGAGGAGTGGAAGGAAAGAGTTGTGAGGAACTGACCTGCAGCCTCGCCGCTCTGCTCTCTGCTCTGCTCTGCAGCTCGGCAGCATCGGCTCCACAGCAGCTCCATGACATCACCACGCAGCGCTCTGATTGGATGGCTGGGATGCTGTTCTGGGATTGGTCCAGAGCGGCAGAGGGAGGAGGAGGATGTGTGGGTTCATCTTCATCACTAAGGGAAAACTCTTCATCAGAAACTGGAAACAGAGGAGAAAAGTTCTGGAAGGAGCAAACAGAATCTGGATCCAGAACCAGATATTTGGTCATGATGATGATTATCACAGCTTTAAATGGACCGGGTCAGGTTCTGTTCAGAACCAGCAGCTGATCTGAACCTCAGCAGCTGCTCAGGATCTGGTTCGGTCCAGAACCAGTTATGGATTCAACAGAACTTTACAGACGGAACGTTTCTCTAAAACACAGGTGTCAACTCCAGTCCTGAGGTCCGCTGCCCTGCAGCGATGATTCTGGTGCCTCTGCTGCACCAGAATCATCGGGTCATTAAGGTTCTGGAGAACTGATCTACACCAGGAGGAGGAGATGAAGCCGTTTCGTTCCAGTGTTTTGTACCTGTGGCACATCCAAAACCTGCAGGAAAGCGGAGGATTGGAGTTTGACACCTCTGCTCTAAAACCCGACCCAAACCAGGAAACTGGTTCTGACTGGGTTTAGATCCGAGCTGAGACACGAGGGGAACATCCGGTGCTGATCCGTTCTGGTTCTGACCTGGACTAGTTCTGATACAGTCTTCTGGCTTCTAGTAAATGTCAGCACTAAAATTAAAGCTGAGAATGAAACGTTACACACACACACACACACACACACACACTCACAACCACGACTCAAACAGAACCGGCCCGGCTCTCCTACCAACCTTCAGTCCGTTTCTTCCAAACAATCTGAGTTTAGCATTTCTGCTACAGCAGCTAATGTTAGCTAAATGATGGCTAGCTTGTCCAGGGTGGCCCAAGGTGCGGCCCGGGAGCCGTTTGTGGCCCCTGACTTCAGTTCAGAAAGACACAAAGTCAGATGTTTGATGGAGACTTTCTGTCTTTAATTTGTTTTGTTCTTTTGACTCAATGATTTTAACCGACATGACAGAAAGTTTGGTTACCTGAGTTAGTGCATGCATAATAGTGCATGTTATGCTAAGCTACACCGAACAAAAATATAAAGCCCCGTGTCAAATGCAATATATAGAGAAACTCAAACTGTATTTTCAGTAATTACTGATCTTCATATCGGCATTGATATCATCGTGGTTCAGCCGTTTGTAGCAGATTAACAGTCATGATCGGGGTCAGGATGAGGAGTCTGATTCTGACCCAGTCGGCTTCCCGTAGCGGTCACAGACAGTCTGATGCGTCTGTTGTTCAGACCGATCAGCTGTGTGTCGCTGGTCTGAGCCGATCCTCCGATGGACGATCTGGAGGCGGTCAGACGAGGATGAGGAGGAGCTGCAGTCTGTTGGAAACCAGCTCTGAAACGGCCGGCGGTCCGATACCGGAGCTGCTGCTCTGCTGGACGTCCTGCATCCAACACGCCAACGGCTCCACAGAACATCTGAGGCTTTATGACTGGAGACATCATGTGACGTGTTGGGGCCTTTTATTGTCCAGTTGTTTTCATCTACCCAGTGGACATGTCCCACAATGCACTGAGTAAATAACTGAGTGATGCTCACTGACAGCAAACTGGACTAAACATTATACACAAACCAAGAGAAATATTAGTTTTGAACAATGAAATGTTTGCAAATGCTTATTTACAATTAACTCCACATGGCAACAATATCTGACGGGCCTTTATATTTTTGCTCAGTGTAGCTAACCAGAATGCTAACGTTTCCAAAGTTACCATGAACCCAATCCTCATTCATATCTGTACAGAAGTTTGATCACTGTTGTTTTTCATAAATAAAATAAATTTTTATGGTCTCAACAGAAATGGACACATTAGAGAAAATATGGACGGATAAAACATATTCACATATTCCTCATATTTATGTTTATTTCACTTTCTGTGGTTATTCTGTTGCCGTGTCACTTCCATTTATATAATAATCAGCATTCAGTAAAGGTGGCTTTGTCATGACCTTTGACCTCTAACCCCCTAACAGAGTCCTGCTGGGTTGAAGAGCTGCTGATCAATCCTGATATACTGCAGCTCCCATGATGCACTGCAGCAGCCGGCCATGATGTAATGGAGTTGAGTGAGGACCAGCAACAATGAGGTCACCTCCAGCCAATCAGCAGAGAGCACGCCAAGCCCCGCCCCCTGTGTGTGAGCCGACAGCAAAATGAGGTTCAGGATGCAGCATCAACACACACACACACACACACCGTTGTTCCTGCTGCAGAGGGGGAGGGTTCTGGTTCTGGTTCTGACTGAACATCAGAACATCTGGGAAGGATGACATCATCTCTGTTGGTGAGATGATGTCATCGAGTATGAGGTCACCTGTCTGCTCTGAGCAGTGATGTCACTGGTTCTGGAGGTTCTGTCCACATCACCAAGATCAGAACCAGGCAGCAGACCGGTTCTGATCCAGAACCATGCAGCTGATCGGTACAGAACCAGGCAGCAGCTCCGTCTGGTTCCGTGGTTCTGGAGGTTCTGTTAGTGTCGTGACGCTCCGTGGTTCTGGTCGTGTCTTCGGTCCGCTGAGCGGAGGCCGCCGCCGGCAGCGTGGGCTGAAAGCAGCCGGTGACTCATTCTCCTTCCACGTATAAAACCTCCCACAGCGCCTCCACAGCGCCCCTGCTGGCCGCCGCACCGCGCTGCAACTGTACATGCTCACCTGACTGCAGGTACCGTTTCTGCTCACACGTTTTTTTTGTATTTATTAAAGTAATTACTAACTTCAACACAGATGAATTCCAATCAAAAATACATTATTGATCCCAAAGGAAAATTTAATAAATTGCATAATAAACAAAAATTCATCAGTTTGGGATAATTATTCAGTTATTTGTTCATTTATTTTATCGTCCCTTTAATGCTAATTTGATTAAATATAATTTTTTTTTTCATTTTTGTGCAAAGCTGTTGAGTAGCAATTACCGTATTTTCCGCACTATAAGGCACACCGGATTATAAGGCGCATAGAATAGATGCTACAGTAGAGGTTCAATTAATCACTCAAATTTTATTTGTATAGCACATTTCAGCAGAAAGGCATTTCAAGGTGCTTTACATAATTAAAAAACAAGA
>NW_015112952.1:206973-210470 GCF_001443285.1 Poecilia latipinna | reverse complement strand
TGCAGTAGTGATTTGTCTAGATTGTTCTTTTTTATCAGTGGTTTGATAACTGCTGTTTTCAAAGCCTGGGGGAAAACAGTTACGTTGGAGTTACATTATGCATCCACTAGATGGAGCTGCACTAAAGGGAAAGCCAACAAAACAGTCTGACAGTCTCCGGTTGGCAAGGAGAGAGTTCCTGGGCCGGGGCGTGGCCAGACGATGGTCACCCTTCTCCGTTCGCGCACAGCATGTTGGTGGAGAACGTGGCGCTAAACAACCTGCAGACGACCTGATTCTAGATGGTCAGTAGGTAGATGGGTCAGTCAAACTTTATTAACAAACCAGCGTTCTGACAACTATCCCAGCATGCACCGCGCGCTTCTTCTTCTACCGGCAAAAATGAAGTCGGTGGCTGCTTACCGTAGTTGCTAGACCTGTTGTGGCTCAATATTGGTCCATATAAGGCGCACCGGATTATAAGGCGGGGCCGCACAGTGGCGCAGCTGGTAGAGCTGTTGCCTTGCAGCAAGAAGGTCCTGGGTTTGATTCCCGGCCCAGTCTCTATGCATGGAGTTTGCATGTTCTCCCTGTGCATGCATGGGTTTTCTCCAGGTACTCTGGTTTCCTCCCACAGTCCAAAGACATGACTGTTTTTATTGGCCTCTCCAAATTGCCCCTAGGTGTGAGTGTGTGTGCATGGTTGTGTGTCTCTGTGTTGCCCTGCGACAGACTGGCGACCTGTCCAGGTGACCCCGCCTCTCACCTGGAACGTTAGCTGGAGGCAGCAGCACCTCCTGACCCCACTGAGGGACAAGGGTGCAAAGAAAATGGATGGATGGATTACAAGGCTTTTTAGGAAATTGAAGGTTTTTAGGTGCACCTTATAGTGCGGAAAATACGTCATTCAAAGTGTCGTCTTTCAAAACAGGTTAACATGAACCTAAAACCATCTTTCAATCAGAAATTAACACAGCAAATATCTGTACGTTATATTAAATGTTAAGTTTGTGACAGTGGTATTATCAGGGCATCACTTTTTATTTAAACTTATGTTTTCTGTATATTAGGCCTCGTTTATCGTAAAATATTATACATAAAAATAAATGTACAGCAGGTTGGGCGTCCCAGGATGAAGAACGATAAAGATTCCTGTTGTAAACAGGGCAACATTTTGAACATCAAATAAATCTAAAATATCGCAATGTTTTCAGAAAAGCATTTTTAATGCAGATTATTTAGTGAAGGAGCATCAACACAGTGAGGCTGATTTATTGGATCAGTTATTGATCAGAACCGCTTGAGTCGGTGCTGCGTCCCAGGAAAGAGACCCGACACAGCTGGCTGGATCCAGAACACTGACCCACGAGGACTGCAGGTTCTAGTTAAACTGGTTCTTCAGTGTGCAGTCTGACTGGTTCTCTCAGGATTTAATAAGGCTTAATGCTCTGATGTTCCTGCAGGAGTGGGCCTGCGGTTCTGATCCAGAACCTTCCATTCCTCCTCCATTCATGCTGAAGCTCTGAATGAAAGCAGCCGGTCCGCCCGCAGCCATCTGCCGTGCCGCTGGCGCCCACGCGCCACGCTGAGATCCGGCAGCATGGCGGAGGCGAGCCGCTGACTCACTGCACTCAGCACACACACTGCGCACGAAGCGCGCACGCCCCCACGCTGCGCAGCTGCCAGCACGAAGAAGTTCAAACTACAGAACACATCCAGACAGAATTAGAGTTTTCTGTCTTAAATCGGATCATCCACTGGAACACGGTGAGGGACAAAATCAGTAGAGCATGTGGGCCACAAGGAAAGCATTTTTAAAAACTTTGACCCTTTTATATTTTATGTCCTCAATAATTAACACTAAATATTACAATTTTATTGGAAATTTTTTGGAAATTTTATATAGAGACGGAGCAGAACATTGCAGCCCACATTTAGATTTTAGTTTAGTTTTAATTTGGGATGCAAAATTTGCTTTTGAGTAAAATCAAGGCAATAATTGTGGTTCATCACTAAATTAAGTGCAATTAATAAGTGGGAATCTAGTATTTTTAAAAATGCTATGTTTGATTAAAGTGTCTGTGTGAATCAACCAGCTGGTCAGATCTGCTCCGTTCTAAAACTGTTGAAACGTTTAACCAGGGGTGGAAATTAAATATTTTCCTATTGAAATTATTATTACTAAAATATCTCAGAAGGTGTTCATTATTAATTCCACGGTCTGTCATTATTCCTGTTTTATTCCAGAGTTTTTCTGACTATCTGGAGCGTAATGTTGATTTCCCCCAGTCTCTCTCACAAACACACACACACACACCTGCCCTCAGGCCTGCATTAAACTTTTTCTTTATGAACATTTTTACTCCGTTTTACCGGGCAGCAGCAGCTAATCTGAACTCTTCCTCAATCTGTCCCTGGTCTCTCTCATAATCATCCTCCTCCGACGATAATAAAGCCCCTGAATCGCTAATTCTCCCTCCTTCTCCGCTGCTGAATCTGCTCCAGCGGTCAAAGTTTGTGTGGTAAACATATCGCTCAGTTTGACACATTTTTCTGAATGGTCTTATGTGCTTTTTAGCTTTTGTTGTAGGTTTTCTGACCCTCCCCGTCTCGTAACCAACCTCTCAGTTTTCACGGACTCTGGTTAGCAGCTTACCGTTAGCAGCTAACCATTAGCAGCTAACCATTAGAAGCTAACCGGCCGAGGAGAAGAGAGGGCTCCGTTTATGAAAAATGTATTAACACCGTGTTGGACACAGACTGCAGCTCTGAGCTTTATTTCTGTTCCTTCACAAAGTTCTGGTATAAAAATAAAACTTTTGTTTTCGTCTCAGTGATGAAGCAGCCAATTAGCTGCTCCAAATCAGTCCATGTCATCGGTCAGGGCGCATCGGGTGAGGCACACTTCCTGTTCCGCACCTGAACCACTTCCTTCCTCTCCTTCAGGAAGTTCCCGAAGGCGTCGCTCTCTTTGCTCTCCTCAGTGGCTACAGACAGAAACACGGAAAAGTTTTGGAATACCCAGCAACGTTCGGGAACGTTAGGAACGCTGCGTAACGTTTGGCAACGTTCGGAACGCTCCGTAACATGCAGCAACTTCGGATACGTTCGGAACGCTCAGTAACATGTAGCAACTTCGGAAACGTTCGGAACGCTCCGTAACATGTAGCAACTTCGGAAACGTTCGGAACGCTCCGTAACATTTAGCAACATTCGGGAACGTTACGAACGCTCCGTAACGTTTGGCAACGTTCGGAACGCTCCGTAACATTTAGCAACGTTCGGGAACGTTAGGAACGCTCCGTAACTTTTGGCAACATTCGGGAACGTTACGAACGCTCCGTAACGTATGGCAACGTTCGGAACGCTCCGTAACGTTTGGCAACGTTCGGAACGCTCCGTAACATTTAGCAACGTTCGGGAAGATTAGGAACGCTCCGTAACCTTTGGCAACATTCGGGAACGTTACGAACGCTCCGTAACGTATGGCAACGTTCGGAACGCTCCGTAACATTTAG
>NW_015112952.1:202528-203337 GCF_001443285.1 Poecilia latipinna | reverse complement strand
TAACATTTAGCAACGTTCGGGAACGTTCGGAACGCTCCGTAACGTTTGGCAACGTTCGGGAACGTTAGGAACGCTCCGTAACTTTTGGCAACATTCGGGAACGTTACGAACGCTCCGTAACGTATGGCAACGTTCGGAACGCTCCGTAACATTTAGCAACGTTCGGGAACGTTAGGAACGCTCCGTAACGTTTGGCAACGTTAGGAACGCTCCGTAACGTTTGGCAACGTTCGGAACGCTCCGTAACGTTTGGCAACGTTCGGAACGCTCCGTAACGTTTGGCAACGTTCGGAACGCTCCGTAACATTTAGCAACGTTCGGGAAGATTAGGAACGCTCCGTAACCTTTGGCAACATTCGGGAACGTTACGAACGCTCCGTAACGTATGGCAACGTTCGGAACGCTCCGTAACATTTAGCAACGTTCGGGAACGTTCGGAACGCTCCGTAACGTTTGGCAACGTTCGGGAACGTTAGGAACGCTCCGTAACTTTTGACAACATTCGGGAACGTTACGAACGCTCCGTAACGTATGGCAACGTTCGGAACGCTCCGTAACATTTAGCAACATTCGGAACGCTCCGTAACATGTAGCAACTTCGGAAACGTTCGGAACGCTCCGTAACATTTAGCAACATTCGGGAACGTTACGAACGCTCCGTAACGTTTGGCAACGTTCGGAACGCTCCGTAACATGTAGCAACTTCGGAAACGTTCGGAACGCTCAGTAACATGTAGCAACTTCGGAAACGTTCGGAACGCTCCGTAACATTTAGCAACATTCGGAACGCTCCGTAACATGTAGCAACT
>NW_015112952.1:184862-199110 GCF_001443285.1 Poecilia latipinna | reverse complement strand
CTCCGTAACGTATGGCAACGTTCGGAACGCTCCGTAACATTTAGCAATGTTCGGGAACGTTAGGAACGCTCCGTAACATTTAGCAATGTTCGGGAATGTTAGGAACGCTCCGTAACATTTAGCAATGTTCGGGAACGTTAGGAACGCTCCGTAACATTTAGCAACGTTCGGGAACGTTAGGAAGGCTCCGTAATATTTAGCAACGTTAGGGAACGTTAGGAACGCTCCTTAACGATTGACAACGTTCCGTAACGATTGACAACGTTCCGGAACGTTTGACAACGTTCTGGAACGTTAGGAATGCTCCGTAACGATTGACAACGCTCTGTAACGTTGGACAACGTTCTGGAACGTTAGGAACGCTCCGTAACGACTGACAACGCTCCGTAACGATTGACAACGTTCGGGAACGTTAGGAACGCTCTGTAACGTTTGACAATGTTCTGGAATGTTAGGAACGCTCTGTAACGTTTGACAACGCTCCGTAACGTTTGACAACGTTCTGGAACGTTAGGAATGCTCCGTAACGATTGACAACGTTCTGGAATGTTAGGAACGCTCCGTAACGATTGACAATGCTCCGTAACGTTTGACAACGCTCCGTAACGATTGACAATGCTCCGTAACGTTTGACAACGCTCCGTAACGTTTGACAACGTTCTGGAACGTTAAGAATGCTCCGTAACGATTGACAACACTTTGTAACGATTGACAACGCTCCGTCACATTTGACAACGTTCCGAACGGTCCGTAACGTTTACCAATGTTCAGGACCGTTAGGAACGCTCCGTAACGTTTAGCAACATTCGGGAACGTTAGGAACGCTCTGTAACGTTTGACAATGTTCTGGAATGTTAGGAACGCTCTGTAACGTTTGACAACGTTCTGGAACGTTAGGAACGCTCCGTAACAATTGACAACGCTCTGTAACGTTTCACAACGTTCTGAACGCTCCGCAACGATTGACAACGTTCCGTAATGTTTGACAACGTTCTGGAATGTTAGGAACGCTCTGCAACGATTGACAACGCTCTGTAACGTTTGACAACGTTCTGGAACGTTAGGAACGCTCCGTAACGTTTGGCAACGTTCTGAACGTTCCGTAACGTTTGACAACGTTCCGGAACGTTAGGAACGCTGCGTAACGTTTGACAACGTTCTGGAATGTTAGGAACGCTCCGTAACAATTGATAATGCTCCGGAACGTTAGGAACGCTCTGTAACGATTGACAACGTTCCGTAACGTTTGACAACGAATGTTAGGAACGCTCCGTAACAATTGATAACGCTCCGTAACAATTGATAATGCTCCGGAACGTTAGGAACGCTCTGTAACGTTTGACAACGTTCCGTAACGTTTGACAACGTTCCGTAACGTTTGACAACGTTCTGGAATGTTAGGAACGCTCCGTAACGATTGATAACGCTCCGTAACGTTTGACAACGTTCGGGAACGTTGGAAATACTCAGCTCTTGTTGTTTTCTCACCGGAGTGGTCGATGTCGTCTGTGTCATCTACCTCTTCCTCGCTGTCGTCACGGTTACCGCGGCTCATGATGAGGTCGCTGGGCCCAGCAACATCGGCTTCCTCTGCGACAGGAAGAAGCGCGTTAGAACCGGACCAGAACCGGGCCGTCCTGTGGGGCAGTTCTGTCCTCTACCTGCGGACGTGGCAGGGGACATGTCCACCGCCCCCAGGTCCTTCCTGAGGCGCTCCAGCTGCTCCTGCTGCTTCCTGCTCTGCGCCGCCACCTGGTGGGCAGGAGGACCGTTTACAACCAGAACCAGAACCGGGACAAAGCAAAACCAGAGCCAGAACTCACCAGCTGCCGCCGCAGACGCTCATACTCCGGCCGGTAGTCCCTGAAGAGACGAGACAATCAGATCCCGACCTGAACAAACTGAACTAGAACCAACTGGACCTGCGTAGGTTCTGACTCACCTGTGGTACTCCTCGGCTGCCTCTTCCACCTGAGTGAACAGCTGGTCCAGCCCACTTCCCGTCACCGCGGAAACGCCCACCACCTGTCACACAGCCCAAACATCAGTCAGGCCTAAAGAACCAAAAACCGGACCATCTGAGTCTGGTCCAGTCCGTACCCTCAGACTGGTGTAGAACTCGTCCAGAACCAGGCTCATGGACCGGGTCAGGTTGCTGACGTAGGACGTCTCCTGGTTCAGAGCGTCCTGGAACGCCTCGAAGTCCTGCATCCACTCCACGGCGAAGCTGTGCTCGATGATGTCCGTCTGCAGTCAGGGGTCAAAGGTCAACATGGGGTCGACAGGAGGTCACAACAACAACCACCACCAGGAAGCAGCTGACCTTGTTCATGGCCACGATGAAGGGCAGCTTGGTCTTATAGAGGATGCTGGGAGAGAGAAGAGACCATCAGAACCCAAAGCACGCTGCTCTGGAATGAGTTTAATCTGATCCTGCAGCGCCCTCTGCTGGTTCACATGAGGAACTGCAGATGTTCAGTTCCTCACCGCTTCAGCTTCTTTTATATGTATTAAACATTTTACTGCCTGACATCCAACAACAGGATTCCTTTATCCTGCGTTCACACTGCAGCCTGAAGTGACCCAATTCAGATTTTTTTTGGTGTAATGTGACCTGTATCCGATCTTTTCATGGCAGTGTGAACAGTACAGGTTGGATTCTTTTTCGAATGTGATCCATATCCGATACGTATCCGATTCAAATGCGACCTAACGTCCAGGTCGCCTTCATCCGAACTGAACGTCACTGATTCTCAACAAATCTCACTATTCTGCGTCCTGATAAGCGCAAGTGGGAAGAAAAACAACAACCATGACAGATTATATGAGGATTAAGTTGTTAATATGCTGCTCCGGCCGGACAACAACTTCAAATATGTAAGCTAAGCTCCACCGTTAGCCTCCATGTTTACTTCCGCAAACACTGAGCACTTCTTCTTTTCATGGCAGTTGGCAGAACACTGAGAACGCTGACGCTATGGCGCCCTCTGCTGCGCATGCGGGACACTTTCAGGTCGTTTGCCCGTTCACACTGCAGAACGCATACAGGTCGCATTTACTGGCAGTGTGAACGGCCCGGCAAAAAACTCGGAATTGGGTCACTTCAGGCTGCAGTGTGAACGCACCCTTAGTGAACTGATGAACAGGAAAAGGATTTTCAAATCAAATGTTTCAGATGGATTCTTTTAGTCTAAACTAAATCTTTGCAACTTTTATAAAAATGTTTATCAAGGTTGTTGCATGTTGTCACAGTTTATCAGACAGAACATGGGGAAGGGTAGCAGATACACAAGCATGATTGACAGCGCCTCCTGGCTCTGATTGGTTGTTTACAGTTAGAACCGGCAGAAGGCGGAGGAGTTTGATTTTCTTTTATCAGATTATGTCTCATAACTTAAATATGTTACAAGCATTTTTCTAGAAGTTGCTGCAGCTTTAAGGATTAATCGATCACTAAATCAGCTGATGATTATCAGGACTGTTTCAGTTCTAACAGGTTCCAGAACAATCTGACCCAGAACGTCTGGTTCTGGTTCTAAACTTAAAAGCTCAGTGTTTTCTAGAACCAGAACTGGGTCGGTACCTGCAGGCGTACAGCATGTTGGACATGAAGGTGACAGGGTGGACGCTGCGGGACGTGTCCATCACGTAGACGACCACGCAGGGGAACGAGGACGCCTGGAGAACACAAACAGATCTGGGTCAGAACCAGGCCGGGCCAGAACCAGAACCTACCAGAGCCAGAACCCACCAGAGCCTCTGTGATGATGGTTCCTGACGCTGACCAGGTGAAGACTTCGATCTGACCCGGCGTGTCGATCAGGACGAACCTGCAGAGACATCAGCAGCAGAACTTCAGGTTCTGGACCCAAACAGAACTGGTACACTGGTCAGGAGCAGCTGGTACCGACCGGTGGTTCTGACGCTTCTTCTCGATGAACTGCATCACCTGAAAGACACCAGAACACAGAAACCCTTTCAGGAGCAGATCCAGATCCAATCAGAGGTTCTTGTACCGAACCGGGTCTGATCAGAGGTGATAGCAGAACCGGGTACTCTGGACCGGGTCGGGTCACCTGGTCGAATCGCGTGGCAAACAGGTTTAGCGCAGTGACGATGCCGCCGTTCGGGCCCAGTCCGTACTGCTTCATCACCTCCTTGTAGTTCACCGTGTCCCGGATGTCTGAGAGACAGAGGACAGGCTGAGGACAGGGGACACCGTCCAGAACCGGAACAAGGCAGAACCGGAAGCCAGAGCTCACCGATGTTGGCCGGAAACGGAACCTCATGTACGG
The DNA here is from genome assembly GCF_001443285.1 of Poecilia latipinna. NCBI lineage: Eukaryota > Metazoa > Chordata > Actinopteri > Cyprinodontiformes > Poeciliidae > Poecilia > Poecilia latipinna. The sequence continues at coordinate 194,815 of NW_015112952.1, read as the reverse complement.
CCGGGTCCAGGTTGATGACGTAAGGAGGCGAGTTCTGGGCGTGGAGGTGAGCCGTCAGTCTCTGCGGGGACAAACACAGGCTGGTAACCAGGCAACCTGGTAACTAGGCAACCTGGTAACCAGGCAACCCGGTAACCAATGCGCTGATCAGCAGCTGGTTTGGATCAGAACCTGTTCTGAAAACGAGTAGAATGAGGAGCTGCTGAAGTTCTGGTGGTTCTACAGAACTCAGTGCAGCTCTTCTATGAGTCCACTGAGGGCGGAAACATCAGAACCGAACCGAACCTGAATACCAGAAGCAGAGCGTCACCGGGTCCAACGGGACTCTCTGAGCAGAACCCGAACCTGTTGGACCTGTTCCCAGGCGGAACCGGTCGAGAACACGGCCCAGATGAAGCCCGGCCTGTGCTGCTGCTGAGGGGTTCGCGCGTGGATGCGGAGCTGTCACGCGCTGCCTCACCTGGACAAAGGTGGTCTTTCCGGAACCCGCCATGCCCAGCACGATGAGACACACCGGGGAGTCCGGAACCGGACCCGGACTCGAACCTCCCTCCGCTCCTGGTGCCGAATTGTCTCTGCTCTCCGGAGAATCCACCGGTGCCGCTGCCGCCATGTTGGTGGATGGCCGTAAACAGGCAGGCTGTGCCGTAAAAGAGGACGCGACGAGCCGCTTCGGCCAGCAGAGGGCGCAAAGGTGCAGAAAAAAAATATCCAGAAAAAATAAATAAAAAAGCATTTAAATTTAAACATATCAACAAAGAGGCAAGAAAACTATATATGTAAAAAAAATAATAAAAAAAAAGGTCCGGAGTTTATTTGACATTAAAATAAAAAATAGATATAAAAATGTTTTTAATATTTAATATTTTGTACATTTTTCTTTGAGTATTTCGTCGGTTTAATATTTGTTGATAATTTTCTTAAAAACATCTAAAGCTGATCAGCCTGGTGAAGGTCCAGGTGAAGACCATGAACACTGCATTCCTCACCTGGTTACCATAGCAGCCGACTGTCAAACAATAGTATGAGAATAAAAACTATCCTGTCAGCCAGTTAAGATTCAACTGCTCATCAGAAATATTTCATCTTGCAGTGCGGCATGGCATCGCGCCATGCCGCACTGCATTTCCTAAAGAGCCCAGTCCAATTATTAAATTCAAAAATTGTTTAAAATATAATTTTTATTACTCTTATGTAATTTTCTGATCTTCTGGGTCTTTTTAAAGGCTTAAAAAATTCTCTTTGTATAATAGTTCTAAAGAATGAGTTTCACTTTTGAAATGTTGAAGTATTTCATGTTATTCTATTTTATAAGTCAAAGCTTTAAAACTGAGGAACAAACGGAAACCCACCAGCCTTTGGTTTGTGGTTTGAAATATTTAATGTGTAAATTGTTGCAGTTGGACTTGGTGTCGCCGTTCAGAACATCCGTCCAGCGGATCGGATCAGCAGGATGGGACGAGGCCCGACGGACTGACGTGAGTCCAGCAGATATCTGCGAATTGTCCGCTCTCCACGGAAATGCTCGCTGATACCTGGTTCCCATGACAACAGACTGATGACTTTCAGTTCCTGCCCTGCTGAAGCAGGATGTAAAAGTCGTGGCGGTGAGATGACCCTGCTGTTTTTATTGGCTTGTTTTGTTCCCAACATGAAGAGTTCGCCGTTCTTCTCACGGAGCCGATAACAGAGCAGCAGAACAAACTAAGAGAAAATAAAGCAGGAAGCTGAAGAGGAACTAACAGAAGTTCAGGCTGAAGCTGTTCCTGGTCTCAACCTGAGAGACGACAGAAACATCTGGAATCCTGATCAGCACTAAAACACATCACACAGGAAACATGTTCCACACAGACTGAGAGTCTGACTGCAAATCGGCCAGACCACTGCCGACCCGATCGACCACTGCCGACCCGATCGACCACTGCAGGCCCGATCGATCGATCACTACAGACCCGATTGTCTCTGATCAACGTTAGATTTTATTCAGAGGTTAGAATCAGCTGACCCGGTTCGGTCCAATCAGATCCTGGAACGCAGCAGCTGTGTCCTGCCTGTTTCCATGGAGACAGTTTACCATAAACTGAGAGGAAGTGTTGTTTGCTGTGAGGCGTTCGCTGACCTCCTCGGAGCGCGGGGCGTTCAGAGTAATCAAACAATGATGAAGAGCTTCCTGTTTACTCTTCATCTCTCTGCAGGTTCTGAGTCAGGCTCTGCTTTGGTTCTGGCCGGATCGGGTCAGACAGCGGTGTGGCTCAGAGCTGCTCCTTCAGGGACAGTGGGTCAGAACCAGAACTCATCTACTTCCTAAGTCACAAACATGAGATCCATCTTTCATGTGATAACATTGTTGTTTTCCGAACGGTTCCGGTCCAGAACCTCCGGGTCCAACCGGAGCCTGGTCAGGGACAGAACCATGATTAGAAGTCCAGAAATAACCTGGTTCTGATTAAACTGGACTCTGATTCCTGGAACGGGTCGGAGCGGGTTCAGCAGCTGGTCACCAGCAGCCGTTTCCTGGCCCGGTTTTGGTTCTACTGGACTGTGAAGCTGAAGGCGGCCCAGTAAAGGTAATTTTATTTATATAGCACATTTTCAGCAACAGGAACTGAAAAGAAATTCAAACAAAATAACAAACCAAAGAAAAGAACAAAATAAGAAAGAGCTAATAATGTTGATCCAACATTATTACAATGTTGAAACCCAGACTGGTTCTACTGGACTGCGGCCACAGCCTAGTAGAACCAGTCTGGGTTTCATTCTGAATTCTGATTGGCTGAGACCCAGAAAACCAACCAGGAAGAACCTCCAGCATGTTGCTGCACTCCCTCGTCCGTCCGTCCGTCTGTTCCAGTTGTGCTAAGAGGAGTTAGTAAATAAAACTTTAGGACTTTTAAAATGACAACAAACTTCCTAAAGCAGATATTATTTATCAGAAATTAACACTGTGTTTTTTCAGAAGGTCATGTGACATTATTGTTTTAAACTAGTTTTATTTATCTGGACAGAGGGAAGAACGGCTGCTCATGTCATCCAGCCTCTGGAAAAACAGGAATGAAACAAAACAGTGTTTCTATGGTTTTACTTTTTATGGCTGTTGGAATAAAACGTTTTACTCTGAAAACCGATGACAAATTTCCTCCAAAAGAACGAGTGGAAATCCTGTTAGATTCAGAACTACAAATGATCAACTTTTACCGCCATGTTGAAGCTTTAACGGCTTTGACCGGACTTTCTAAACAAACGGACTGAAGCGGACCGAACTGGTCTGGTGGGAATGATGCATCCTAACAGCGTCATAGAGACGTACAGCCTTATTTTCTAAGGTTCCTCCCCTGGTCGGATACTGCCCTGGGCAGAGAGCCATGTTGCTCATATAAGAAACCAGCAGCAGGTCTGGGTCAGAGGTCACCTCCAGGTTGTTTCTTCAGTCTTGCTCTGGTTGTTGTGTTTTTCCGGACCAGGGTGCTGGTGTTCCGGTGTTCCGGTCCGGTCCGGGTCTGCAGAGAGAGATCTGATGCAGCAGGAACCAGCTGGCTGATGGAGGGGGGTAATGACTTCCAGCTGCCTGGAGCCGAGTGGGGGACGTTTGATTTCTGCACAGGCACGACCCCACCTGAACGCTGCAGTCAGATCTCCTGACCCGGTTCTGAGGTTCTGTGAGTCCGGAGCAGCAGGAAGCAGGAACCAGCAGCAGCTCCAGCCGGACCGTTTGGACCGGTTCTGCTCAAAGAGAATCATCTGTCACGCTGAACCCGAGGACTGACACAGACTGGGTCACTTTGGTTTCACGGTGGTTTGGGTTTCTTGTGGTTCTGAACGATCTGGATCTGTTGATTCTGTGTTCCATTGGGGGCAGATCATTTTGGGTTTTCTGTTTGTTTTCCTTCTCGTCTCTCTGGTTCTGCTTGTTTTCATCAGTTTTCCTCTGTGTTGCTCTTCCTCCTTCCAGGATTTGTTGGTGATTTATTGGACCCGGTCTGTGGTTCTGCTCGGCCCGGCTGCGCTCTGACTCTGTACGTCCTGAGCCCGGTTCGGTGTCGTCGTGGTGTTAATTTGGTCTTGGTGGTTTTGGGTTTCTGCTGTTTGCTTTCAGGGCGGGGCTGAGGTTTGGACCGGAGGAAACATCCAGAACATTTTCCTGACCCGACCCGTTTCACCCTGAGGATGATGAAACTCAGCTGCGTTCAGAGCGCCTCTGCAGCTCGGACGTTTCTCCACCTGAAGCTCCGCCTCCACCGCGGCGGCGCAGGAGAACCCAAATAAACAGGCAGCAGCTGAGTGGAAACAGCCGGCCGGGCCAGGTACGCTCAGCTCCCTCTGCTAGCTGGTTTACATTAGCCTCCTCCACATCGCCGCAGGATAAATACGGAGCCATTTCTGTTTAAACACAGGTAACCTGAACTGGACCGCCGTCCTGGAACCAATGCAGGGCAACTGGGAACACTGGGAACCACCATGACGCCCCGAAACAAACTGAGGAGAAAAGAAATAAAAACTAATGTTTGGAGAAGTTTAGAACACCTGGAAAGCTTTATGAACACCTGAACGTCACCTGACACCAGAAACGTAGTTTGTGATTTGTTGGTAAATGTGTGAACTTTGATCCCTCTTGAGGTTTGTCAGTCTCATCTTCCTCCTCTGCTCCTCTTCCTCAGCCGTAGCTCCTCCCCTTTCTCAGATGTTTCCTCCTCAGCTGAAGTCGGCTGAATTTGTGGCGACTGTTTCGTGGAGCCTCAGATTCCTGACCCGCTTTCGGCCGCCACACATTCCCAAACATCCCAAACATTCCCCAGCATTCCTGGTGGCCATGATGGATGAGCGCCACGCCGGGTGAAGCTGATGTTCAGAACCCAGCTGCAGACCCACTTCCTCTTCCTCTGAGGAAGGAAGTCAGGTTCTGGGTTTCTGGTTCTGGTCGGGCCCAGAACTTTGATGTTTCTTCTTCTGTAGTTTCTGCTGAGGCATCATTCACAGCATTCTGGCCTCTGCTGCAACCTTTGACCTGGAAACCAGAGAACCTCCTGGCTGTAGCAGAACCAGGTCCGGTTTGCCTGCAGCCCTCCAGGTGAGGGGGCGGAGCCTAAGGGATCAGGAGGTCAGATGGCCTGAAGCAGAACCAGGTTGGTTCTGATTAGTGATGGTTCTGCAGATCTCCTCTCTGGTTCTGAACCCGTGCTGCTGGGTTCTGATGTTAGATCAGCAGACAGAACCTTCAGGTTCTGGTTCAGACCCGCTGACTCTCAGTTCTGATCCTACAGGTGGAACAGATGCATTCTGGGTAACTTCAGCCATTCAGGGTTCTGGTCCAGTCAGATGCTGGTGGATCATGCTGGACCCAATTGGACCTGTAACAGAACCTGATCTGAGCTCCATCTTACTGAAGAACAGCCCCCATTTTCTGGTTCTGGACCTGGTTCTGCTGTTTGATAGAGAAAATTCCAGTCAGAACCGAACTGTTCTGGCAGTGGACGTGATCTCATCAGAACCAGGGACCTAAAAAGGCTGGTTCTGGTCAGGGGCCCAACTACATATTGTTCAGGTGGATGCGGACACATAGATGCCCCCCTGACAGGAAGGTACGTGGAGGTAAAACTCGCTACATTTACCCTGTTATGGCCGCGTAAGGCGCCCAAGTGGACCGAACACATCATCGGTGCGCCGCCCCCTCCGGTGCAGCGCCCCTATGCTGCATGCCCACTTTTTGCCCCACTGGTTCTGGTTCTATTCTGGTTCTGGTTCAGACTGTGGAGCCTCTGGAGATGATGATGCAAAGAAGGATTCTTCATAGAATCAAGAAAGCTACGGCCAACTCTTGGAAAGTCAGAGGTTTCTTCAGATTCACTGCAGCACAGACTGCTACAGGAGAGCTTTCCTGCCTTCAGCATCTGCAATAAATGTTTGAGCCAAAACATTTAATTTCACTTTGAGATTAATACATTATTTTGAATTTGAATTAAACCTGGCTACCTGGGCTCGGGTCAGAACCGGCTCGGGTCAGAACCTGGCTGGGTCAGAACCAGGGTGGGGGTTCAATGTCATCCTGAGGAAACTTTGTTGTTTTTATTTTGTGTGTTAATTAATAAATTAACAATAACACCGAAAACAGGAAGCAGCCGGATGCATGACCCGAACCGAGCCGAACCTCCTCGGACTCGGCCCGGTCCAGGTGTGGCTGCAGCCGCCCGGCTCCGGTTTCTCCTCCGGCGTGGGCGGGGTCAGTGATGAAGAGGAGGAGCAGCTGGTCTCGGTTCAGTCTGTCGCAACTTTTTCCTCTCTTTTGTTTCTCAGATTCTGATGTACCTTCGGCAGCTCACCGAACCGGGCCAAAGCGGGTCGAAGGCGGGATAGGAGTGGGTCGGACAGGGAGCGGTTCTCCGCTGTGGATCTGGACTCTGTTTGGATCAGAACCGGATCATGAATCGTTAGAACTGACTTCTCGGAACTTTATCTGCCGTCTCCATGGAGATGAGAGATTTTCCCGCCATCTAAGCAGTTGATCACGTGCTGATCAGGGATCGATAGCCTCATTGATCGTATTGATCGGGATGGGCGCGCTCCCGTTGCTTTTGCTCGTGCTCTGGATTTGCGAGCACGCCAGGAGCACGTTCCCGATGCGCGCCTCCTACAGCCTGTACTCCGGCGGGCACGCGCACGCGCACGGAACCCGCGCGGCCAGCAGACACAGGTAAGATGACACGTGCACGGAAACGGTGATGATGATGAAGATGAGGTGAAGCAGGGGTGATGACGTCACTGTGCGCGTGTGTGTTGAAATGTGATGATTTGAGTTTTAAACCCACCAGAACCAAAATTAGAACCTTTCTGATGGTGGGTGAAACTGAGGGGGGGTTCTGCTTGGAATCTGGTTCTGGTTCCGTCTGCTGAAGCGGTTCTGACAGACGGGCTGCAGGTCCGAGTTCTGGCTGAGAGTCAGACCTTCTGCGGGGTCAGAGAACCAGGAGGTTCTTCCCTCCGTGTGGCGGTTCTGATCCGGAGCAATGATGTCGTTTGGGTTGGGTTCAGGTTCTGATGTCACTCATTCCTGAAACATTATCCCATGGTTCTTCTGGGACTGGGTCGGAACCGCTTCCACTGCTTTCTCTACATAAACACGGAAAGCAAACATGGAGACGTTGGATCCAGATCTCAGAACCCATGCAGAACCAAAAGGTCCTGCTGGACCAACATGGCTCTGGTGGACAGAGAGCCGAACTGGGCCGCTGATTCTGAATGCAAATCAAGTCCAGAATTTCCTCTGGATGGCAGAGTTTACTTTTCCTGCTTCAGGTTCTGGTAAAATTGGGTCGGGTCGGATCAGTCATTCCTCTGGAGCCAAATTGGATATTTAGTTTGTAAAATACAAAAAAAATGATTCCATTCAGTTCAACCAGACACTGAAGTGAACTGAAACTGAACTGAACCAAATGTGAACTGAAGTTAAACTGACTGAAACTAACCTGATTCTGTTGAGAGATTTTAGTCTGACCCGATATGCTGGTACCTCCACCTGAACCGAATCGCCAGCCCAGACAGCGCTGGTGAAGCTGATGAAGACGAGCAGCTGCTCAGATATGTCAGGAATTTATCAACCCAGGGACAAATAGTCCCCATGTTGTCAGTGTGAGCAACTCATGAATCCGTATCTGCTCCAGCCGGATCAAACGGTTTCAAACTCAGGAGAAATAAATCAGTGAAATGGTGAAATGAGCCTTTAGTCTGGGACATCCAGAGAAACCATCAACAGGCAGAACAGTCTGCAGACCTGAGACCCGATTAGTCTGAGCCGGTGTTAGTAGGATGGTGAATTAATGGGACGGTACGATAGGGGAATGCTGCTTTAGTGGGTCGGCGTGTTAGAGGGACGATGTGTTGGGTGGAACGGTGTGTCAATGAGTCGGTGTGGTAGTGGCACGATGTATTAGGCAGACAGTGGTTTAGTGGGTCTGGGCATTAGTTTGACGGTACGTTAGTGGGTCGGTGTGGTAGTGGGACCTTTTATGTTCAGTTGTTTTATTCTGAGCTTCTGTTCATTTGGTCCCAGGCTGTGCTGTAGTTTCAGAAAACTGGTTCAGAATGGAGAACTGAACATCTCCACCACCGTCCTCCAGCCTCCTGGTCTCTATGGAAACAAATGCTGTTGACACGTGTGTCTTTCTCAAAACATGTCAACACAGAGACACATTCATCATGACCTGCTGACCTCACCACAGAGCTTCATGTGACATTAAGCTCTCTCAGGAACAACAAGTCTTCTTCTCCAGACCTTAGAGAGCCTCACCAGTCAGAAACCAGTCAGAAACCAGTCAGAAACCAGTCAGAAACCAGTCAGGAACCAGTTTGATGTTTTGGATTGGTTGGATGCTGCTGGCGGCTGGATTTGGACCTGAAGGATTTTTTCTTCTTTCCTGGATGTTTTGTTTCTCCTGTTGTACTGACAGAGCTAAAACTGAACCATAAACTGTGACGTTCCAGAACCAGAACCCTTCACTGTGCGTCCCAGAACTGGATCAGAACTAGATCCCGCTCTTTAACTATGTGTCTGATTTGAAGGAACTGGTGCGCGTTCGTCCTCACGAAGACGGTGAGCTGCGTGGTGGAGGACGGCGTGGAGACCTATGTGAAGCCCGACTATCACCCATGCAGCTGGGGCAGCACCCAGTGCAGCCGGGTCGTGGTGTGAGTGACCTCTGACCAATTTCTGACCCGGCCCTCTCGGAACCGATGCATTGAGCCTCCATGTTTGGTGTCTCCGCAGCTACCGGACCTACATGAGGCCCCGTTACAAAGTGGCCTACAAAACCGTGACAGAGATGGAGTGGAAGTGTTGCTATGGTTACAGCGGAGAGGACTGCAGCGTCGGTCCGGCTGGCGGAGCAGGAAGTCACTCGTCCAATGGAGCGGGGACAGGAAATGGTTCTGGAACCGGACAAAATGGAGGTAACAAAGAGTTGGATCTTTGCCACTAGGTGGCGATGTTTCTATTGAGTCTACACAAATAATAAATATTACTGCCAAGTCCCTAAATATTAAAACAAACAAGTAATTTGTTTTTAAGATAAGAGACTTTGATTGAATGTCACTAAAACTGACATTTAAGAGGTGAAAACAATGGGGGTCGTCATTTGTAAATTTACAGTCAAACTTTAAAGGGATCCTCGATTAGTTATAAAAATAGACCTTATTTGGGAAATATTCATCTTAGATGTAAAAACAATACAGTAATAATACAGAAGGTTATTTAGTTTTGATAAATTTTAATAAAATATTTTCACAGGAATGTCGCCATGTTGTTCACGCTGCAATGCATTCTGGGTAAATGACATATAGCGGTCCAACTGCCTGGCTCCTCCAGCCAACAGTGATGAGTAACGTTATTAGAGCCTTTTTGATTTGAAGCGGAGCGCATTGAAACCGATCAGAACGTGGAAATAACAAGAGGCGACGAAGAGGAGGAGCAAAAAGAGGAAGAGTTGGCAGTAGGAGCTGCTGCCGCCTTCAGGTTCATAATGAAATAATGAATGAGACTCACCTCTGGTCACTGTGCGATCCGGTTCGGTTCTGTAGCTCTGAGCCCAGTTAGGCAACAGCTGTTACTGGTGGTGGTTTCACATTCAGTACCGGTGATCCAGATCCGTTAGCATTTCCAGCAGTAATAGCTCCGTTAGCATTTCCAGCAGCATTAGCTCCGTTAGCATTTCCAGCAGCAATAGCTCCGTTAGCATTTCCAGCAGCAATAGCTCCGTTAGCATTTCCAGTAGTAATAGCTCCGTTAGCATTTCCAGCAGCATTAGCTCCGTTAGCATTTCCAGTAGCAATAGCTCCGTTAGCATTTCCAGTAGTAATAGCTCCGTTAGCATTTCCAGCAGCAATAGCTCCGTTAGCATTTCCAGTAGTAATAGCTCCGTTAGCATTTCCAGCAGCATTAGCTCCGTTAGCATTTCCAGTAGTAATAG
>NW_015112952.1:172700-182184 GCF_001443285.1 Poecilia latipinna | reverse complement strand
TCTTTTTATGGCAATTGACAGAACACTGAGAACGCTGACGCTATTGCGCCCTCTAGTGCGCATGTGGGACACTTTCAGGTCGTTTGCCCGTTCACACTGCAGCCTGAAGTGACTCAATTCTGATTTTTTGGCAATTCCGATTTTTTTGCCGGGCCGTTCGCACTGCCAATAAATGTAACCTGTATGCGTTCTGCAGTGTGAACGGGCAAACGACCTGAAAGTGTCCCACATGCGCAGTAGAGGGCGCCATAGCGTCAGCGTTCTCATTGTTCTGCCAACTGCCATGAAAAGAAGAAGTGCTCAGTGTTTGCGGAAGTAAACATGGAGGCTAACGGTGGAGCTTAGCTTACATATTTGAAGTTGTTGTCCAACCGGAGCAGCATATTAACAACTTAATCCTCATATAATCTGTCATGGTTGTTGTTTTTCTTCCCACTTGCGCTTATCAGGACGCAGAATAGTGAGATTTGTTGAGAAACAGTGACGTTCAGTTCTGATGAAGGCGACCTGGACGTTAGGTCGCATTTGAATCGGATACGTATCGGATATGGATCACATTCGAAAAAGAATCCGACCTGTGCTGTTCACACTGCCATGAAAAGATCAGATACAGGTCACATTACACCAAAAAAATCGGAATTGGGTCACTTCAGGCTGCAGTGTGAACGCAGCCTTAGATTTGAAGCGGAGCGCATTGAAACCGATCAGAACGTGGAAATAACAAGAGGCGACGAAGAGGAGGAGCAAACAGAGGAAGAGTTGGCCGTAGGAGCTGCTGCCGCTTTCAGGTTCATAATGAAACAATGAATGAGACTCACCTCTGGTCACTGTGCGATCCGGTAAGTACTTCTGTAGCTCTGAGTCCAGTTAGGCAACAGCTGTTACTGGTGGTGGTTTCACATTCAGTACCGGTGATCCAGATCCGTTAGCATTTCCAGCAGTAATAGCTTCGTTAGCATTTATTTTTAGCTCGTTAAGGTAACGATTACCTGTTAGCTTCGTTGGTTCTGCTGGTATAAATGGCTCAAAGTGTTGTGGAAAAATGTCCAGGGTCCAGATTAGGTCCTTCATTGTGTTTCTCTCCTTCTCGCACTGCGCTCTCCTTTCTTTCATGTGGGAAATTATCCAGATTCGCCTCAATTTTTATTATTATAATTTTTCATTAACAGCCGATAGTGACACCGTGTGGCATGATCTAAAATGACACCAGTCAAACACAATATGATAAACAAGTCCTGTGGTAAAGTTAGCCTTCCTGTGTTTACTCTGTAGATTTCAGTACAGAATGGCCCTGATGACGCCATCAACCCATCAAATACAACAAAAGATGTGCATTTTTGAAGTAATTATAAGTTCTGGTGTAACTCATAATTACGCCAGAACTAAAAACAGCAATTTTTAGGTAGTAGGAAAATTGCAACATATTTAGGCCAACATGTTAACTGATCCTGGATCCTTTTAACAGCAATGATTTGGGCTAAATAGCCGTTTATAAGAGGCTATGGCTGTTTAGTCATTTATAAATGTTACAGTTTCAAATAAAATGTTTAGTTAGCAAGCTAAATATTTAGCTTCAATGTAAATATTTGTCTTTCTAAATTATTAGTAAACAAGCTAAACATGTAACTTGTTAGTTAAAATATTTAGCTGCAATTCAAATATTTAGCTTCCTAAGAAGTGGACCAGATATTTAATAAGAAGCTAGGGATCAGATTAGCAAGCTAAATATTTAGTTTATAAAGAAATATTTGGCTCCAAAATAAATATTTAGTTTACAGTTGGTGTATAATATTTAGTTTTAAATTCTTCTAAATAGTTAGCAAGTTAAATATTTAGTTTGTAGGTAGATATTTAATTCTGAACTGAATGTTTATTTTGTAAACTAAATATTGAACTTACTAAATATTTAGTCAAATATTTAGCCAGAAATCAAATATTTAACTCATTAATTAAATATTTAATTTGAAGGTTAATATTTAGCTTGTTAACTATATTTGTAGTTTGATGCAAAATATGTTTGCAAACAAATATTTAAATATTTAGTTTGAAACTGTGACATTTATAAATGAATGAAAAAGTAACCCTTATTTCTCTCTTATAAACTAAGTAACAAATTATTGTAGTTAATTTTTGACTGAGTAACTTTACGTACAGGAAGCTCACAGGAAACCTCAGACATGTTATCATATCTCTTTCATTTCGTTCCAGTTGATGCTGTTTGATTTCTCCTGTTGGTGTCTGAACATGAAACCTGAAAGCTGGGGGCGTTCCTTCCCTTCCAGGACGACAGGACCGGGAGGAAATCAGGAAGTTGGAGGAAAAGATCCAGAGGTTGACGGAGAAGCTGCAGGATTTCCAGTCCACCATGAATGAACACCTCCACCATGAACTTGTCAGACCCGGAAAGAACCCAGCAGACGCTGCGCCGCCCGAAATCAAAGAGACGATCCACAGCATTCAGACCAAACTGGACCAGCTGGACAACCGAACCAAGGTGCACAGCAGCAGGGTCCCTCCGCCATCCCCATGTTTCCACTGTGATCTGGATGATTAGTCTTTAGAGCTCCTAGTCTTGGAGGCTTGGAAGGTCTTCTTACCATCAGAATATCTGAAGTTCAAATCTCACTTCAGATATTCTCTAAAGGGCCCTTTATCAAACTGATGATTTATTTAACCTCCAGATTTAAGTCCCAAATTAGTAAATCCTAATTGACCTAATTATTGACTTTCTCTACAGATTCAAGTTGGGTCTGTAGCTGAACCACATCAAAACATTTAAACAACGTTCATTCCAAAGAAACATGACATAGAAGAAATGAGACAAATAAAAAGCTAAATTAAAACTGTTTTCACAGAATAAAACGAATGAAAACGATTTGTACATGTGAATTTTCGTGTTTATTTAATTAAAGCCCTGTTTGTCTATGCGTTGTGCTCTTCTGTTGACCTAATTCATTCATTTGTTGCTTACCTGCCATTTGCTCAAAAACGTTGGATGGATGCTAACCGCACCTGCTTGTGTCCCATCAGGCTCATGATAAAACTCTGGTGAGCATTAACAACCACCTGGTGAACGGGAAGGGCAACGATCTGGACGGAGACGTTTCCCCTGGAGGACTGAGTGGAGAGCAGCTGAGCTCCCTGAAGGAGAGCGTCCTGAAGGAGCTGGAGCGCCGAGTGCTGCTGTCCTGCTCCTCCTGTCAGGTAAATCCTCCGGGTTTGGCTCCGCCCGGCGTCCGGGCCTTCGGGAAGCTCACGGTGTGCTCTGTTGCTCCCAGGCCGGCGTGGAGGACCTGCGGCGCCAGCAGCAACAGGACCAGGAGAGAATCCGCGCTCTGGAGAAGCAGCTGAATGACGCCGACGTTCGCCACCGACAGGACGCCGAAAGGCTTCGACTGGAGCTCCAGCGCTCCCAGAGATGCTGCAGCTCCATCGACGACCTGCAAAACCGCATGAGCGACGCAGAAAACAAGATCAGCTCGGCCTCAGAGAGCTTCAACGTCCTACTGGACCGCCTGAGGCCCGGCAGCGACGGTGGAGAATCCCAGGGAGGGGGAGGAGCCATCGGAGGAGGAGGAGCTACAGGCGGGGCAATTGGAGGAGGCAATGGTTTGACCGATGTTCGGTTGAATCTCCTGAAGGACTTGGAGCTCCGCATCAACAGCAGCGTTCTGCAGGCCTGCTCTCACCTGGAGGCCGACCTGAGGGAGTTTGTCCAGAGAGAGCTGGACGACCTGCGGACGGCGTTCTCACACCGCTTCGACGACCGCACCTTCAGGATCGAAGACGTGGAGCTGGAGGTGGAGCAGCTGCAGAGCAACCTGCTGGAGCAGGACAGGAGACTGTCGGTGCTGGAGAACCAAACGGCCGAGACGAGGAAGAGGCTGGAGGAGTGCCACTGCACAGGTGGGGGAGGGGCTTCTGGAGCAGGTGGAGGTAAAGGAGAAGAAAGAGGCGGAGACACTGTGGAAGGTTTCACAGGATCCGGTGGGGGTGGAGCAGGAAGCGCTGGAACAGGTGGAGGTTTATCTGGCGGGAGAGAAAACACGACCAAGAAATCTCTGGAGTGGAGAGTTGTGGCCAACGAGGGTCAGATTCGACACTTCAACACTCGACTGAAGGACCTGTCGGTGTCTGGAGACTCTCTGCATGACCGGGTGAGTTCAGCGCTCCACCTTCTCCAAAACACGCTGTGATTTACCGACACCAGCAGAACTGCAGCTGAGACCAGATCCGATGGAAACACACAAACCGTTTCCTACAGGCTTCAGCTCCAGGGAAAACTTCTCAGCTTGTAGGAAAAACACGGATTTATCGGCCAGCCCATTTCCTTAATATTGGGAGATCAGTGATCGGATGATTTTTACATATAAAGCCGATCTTATCCACAGATGTTATTAATCTCAGCAAAAGTGCTTTTCCTTTCTCCTGTTAGAGGTTTGACTGACAGACCGGCCGACCAGGTCAGGTCTGCACTTTTACAGTTAACAACAGTCGCTCCATTGGTGCCGATTCAGCAACTTTCTTGTTATTTTGAGCAACATTTCAGACAAAAACATGGTATCGGCCAAAATCGAAATCAGTAAGTTGGGCTTTATAAAATATCGGCCATTGGCCAGAAAACTGCAGTCGGTGCAGCCCTGGGAAAAACCTTTCCTGTTTCAGGCTTACATATTATGACAATAACATCGTAATATTACAAGAAAAACATCATAAAAACATGAGAATAAACTAATAATTGTACAATTTTCAGAATGAAGTAGTAATTATATAGGGATTAGATTCGTCACTCTTTAGCTTATATTTTAGAAACTCACTATTTAGATGCAGAGAGAATCTCGTTACTGCAACCCAGAACAGGGATTAGACCAGAGGATTGAAACTGATCTAATCAGCAACATTTAGTTTATTTACTTTGGATCAACATTAGTAGCTTTTTCTTATTCTGTTCTTTTCTTTGGTTTGTTATTTTGTTTGTATTTCCTTTTAATTCATGTAAAGGTCTTTGTATTGCCTTGTTGCTGAAAATCTGCTATATAAATAAAATTACCTTTATCTTTAATTTTAAATGCCCTTCATGAAAAATTAAGAAGATGTTGAGCATCTTCTACTTTGGTCTCAGTTTTACACGTAAGTTAATATTTCATCTTTTAACACATCACGTTGTTATCAGCACCAGAACTTTGAAATGAAACGTAAAACCAGGCGGACCGAGTCGCTCGTCTCAGATCCTGAACTCCAACAAGATTTTTATCAGTAAAATAAAATTTTCTTGTAATTTATGACTTTGTTCTGGTAAAATTGTGTCCTTGTTCAAATAAAACATTATGACTTCATTCTCGTCATTTAAAAACAGTGAAACCAAACAGTGAAACCTCTGGTTCTGGTTCTGGTCGTGATGCTCCATTGTAGAAGCAGGATAATTCGGTTCTGATGTAACGTCAGACAGTGAGGTAATAATCATCCTGTGTGTTTTCATACAGGGGATGTAAATATATGGTTTCAGCTTTAGGTTCTGTGTTGATGATGTAATCCTGAGCTGTGATTGGCTGATGCGGTCCAAATGGTCTGTCCAGGTTCTGGACCTGAGCCACGACGTTCGGGCGATCAAGTCGCTGACCGGTGACAACGGTGAGAACTTCAACCGCATCGTGATGGAGGTGGAGATGCTGGGTCAGGACTGTGAGCTGTGCAGCCGCGTGGAGGCGGACCTGCAGAACCTCCAGAACCGGTCCCAGGACCTGAGCGCCATGCAGGAGGCGCTGCAGAACCTGGAGAACCGCGTCGGCTCCATCCAGACCCGGCTGGACTCGGAGGGCGGCGGCTGCAGCCGGGTTTGCTCGCCGCTGCAGGACGACGTCCGCTCGCTGCGAGACGAGGTCCGGAGATGCTCGGAGCGCTGTGGGACCGGGACCGGGTCCTTCACAGGTCAGGCCCACCTTCATCAGGCTCTTCATCACTACAATTATCCCGGCTACAGGTTCCTGTTCTGGTTCTGGTTCTGGTCGGATAGCGTCAGCTTTTTTAAATTTCCTGGAAGTTTGTTCCAGATCTGTGGTGAATAGAAGCTGAATGCTGCTTCTCCATGTTTGGTTCTGGGGATGCAGAGCAGAACCAGAACCGGAAGATCTGAGTGGTCAGGAAGGTTGATACAGAAACAGCAGATCTTCACGGTGCTGCTGGACCGTTCAGTGATTCAGAACCTACCAGCTGTAGTTAGAAGAGAACCGGGTGGAGTAGAACCGGGTGGTGTCTCTATCCTCCTGGTTCTAGTCAGAACTCCACCAGCAGGGTTCTGGACCAGCAGGGAACTGGACCAGCAGGGTTCTGAACCAGCCGCAGGGTTCTGGACCAGCAGGGTTCTGGACCAGCAGGGTTCTGGACCAGCAGGGTTCTGGACCAGCAGGGAACTGGACCAGCAGGGTTCTGGGTCGTTGGTCTGTCAGCCTGACCTGCTGCAGGATCAAAGCCTGATGAGTTTCTCTGGTCCTGAATGTTGTGCAGCTGGTAAAAGGCCCACTGTGGAACCGGCTTGCTGGTGTAGCACTTTAGCATTAGCCGGTCTGATGTCTATGCTTTAGCATTAGCCGGTCTGATGTCTATGCTTTAGCATTAGCGTAGCTAACGTTGTAGCTGGCGTCCACCACTGTTGGTTTGGAAGCGTCCTTCTTTGAAAGCAACTCCTCTTGTCTTTTTCTGATATTTGTTTGATGATTTGAGTCATTTAGGAGGGATTAAAAAGGCAAAAACAGGAGATGAATCCGGAACGTAGCGCCCCCCAGGGGAAAGATGGCGTCTGTTTTCTGCATAAAGTCTCTGAGCGTCTCAGAGGACAGTGAGCTCCCAGATAAACCTCATAAACTTCCCAGATAAATTAGATCAATACGTTTAGATCAACATGTAAGTGGTCAGATGTGAACATCAGACTCACGTAAATAAACGTTTGCGCCCAGCAGGTAACGGTTCCACCGGAGTTCCTGCTGCCGGAGGCTTCGGGCCGGGCCTGGACGCAGAGAAGCCTTTAGATGGCCACAGCGTGATCGGAGGATCCTTCAACAGCAACCAGCTGAAGACGCTGCAGGGCGAGCTCAGCGACATCATCTTCACCTTCGGCTCCATCAACGACACGCTGAAGGGCCTGGAGCACAGCGTGCAGAAACACGGCAGCGTCATCACCGACCTGGGTGAGCCCGCCGCCGCCGCCCCTACGCACCGCCGCACCGGCTTCACGTCTCCCTCTGACTTCCTGCAGGAAACACCAAGGACAAGATCATCTCTGAGCTGGACAAGATTCAGCAGGAAGTGACAGAGCACGTCCAGAGGAGCCAGGAGCGGCTGGACCGGACAGACCAGGACGTCCGCCGCCTCGAGAGCATGCTGGTGGCAGAGACGGGCGACTGCCGGCGCTCCGGAGACGGGCTGGAGAAGAGGCTGTCCAAGCTGGAGGGAGTCTGCGCCAGGCTGGACGGCGTCTCCGACTCCATCTCCAAGGTCAAAGAAGGTCAGGTTCACTAAAGCTCTGCTGAGGAAGTCTGTGCCTTTAAGTAGAAAAATCCAAATTTCTCCGATCCCAGGAATATTTTGAGCTGCGTTAAGATCTGATTCACGTCCCTGTAAACATCTGCCATGTTTTACCAAGAGGAAGTGACGCTCCAACCTTCCTGTTTCTGATGTTTGCCCAATCAGGAATGATGAGGTTCAGGGTTTCCCTCAGAAAACCTGCTGAGTCCTGCAGTGTAGCGCCTGGACCGTCCACCAGGGGGCCGCCCAGTTTCTGTTTTAAAAATGTAAAATATTGCTGGGTAATAATGTTAGTGCAGCACATTGTCGATGACTTATTAACAACAAACCAGAAACTTGCAATTAAAATACATTTTATTAACTTTTTGCACTTCTGTTGAATCCCACTTCAGATCCACATGCTGGTCACATTCAGAGCCGGCCCAAGCCATAAATGAACTCAGCAGCTGCTTAAGGTCCCAGGAATGCTAACATCTTAACACAGACTCATCTGGAGTTTTAACATTTATTTATTCAGAATAACAACGCTGTTAAATTTACACTGTTAAATACACTAAAACTTAATGCTTTCAAAATGAAAATGCTTTGAATTATTGATTTAAATTTAAGATTTTAAGGAGCTGGCAGGTTTATTGTTTAATAGTTCATAGTTATATTGTTTGGTTACCAAAGCAACAATCTGGTGCTGAGTTTGATATTTGAGTTTACAACCACTGACTGCTTTTAAGCTGGGCTCATTAAACCCCAGCCTCTCTCCCAGGTTCCCTGGGCTGCCCAGGGCCCCGGACAGCACTGGACCGTCCCTGCTATTTGCTTGGTGACTGTTGAGTTTTTAATAATTGCAGTTTATTCAGCCGGCCCTCATTAAAGCGGCGTTTGTTTTGGGATTTACGGGACGGGTCCTCCTGATCCCGGAGCCGTCGGGTCGGACTGTAACGTGTCGCTGGGTTCTGTCTGCAGGCCTGAATCACCACATGTCGGGTTTGTGGAGCCACGTTTCCGGCCTGAACCAGTCCCTCATCCAACATGGAGGAATCCTGGACGCTGTTCAGAAGAACCAGGAGCGGGTCCAGAGCAGGGTGAAGAGCCTGAACTCCAGCCTGGTCCAGGTCCACAAGGAGCTGCAGTCTGGGCAGACTGGTGAGCTCATTTCTTCTGCTGCTTTCTGGGTCAGGTGGTTCTAGTTTCCTCCAGTCCAATTCATCAGGACCAGAACCTCACTTTAAAAAGTTCAGAGCTGCTTTTTAAAAGTGGCTCCTCGTTCCTGCAGTCAGCTGCTGCCCCCTGCTGGACGCTCAGTGTGAGCACTTTGAGTTACCACGGTTACTGTTGCAGTTGCTGTGGAAACCTGGAGAGCAGCGCTCAGCTCCCAGGAGAAACGGCAGCAGCCCCGGCTCCAGACGAGTTTAACGGGGGGCATCGACTTATTTTGGGGGGCAAAATGAATCGTAGCTGAACATAGACAACACTACAGGCTACTTGTTAACAAGCTTAAGGTGCTGTATTGATATTAGCTAGTCACATTTTAGCTAACTTTACCTGCATCCAGCAGCTTTACTCAACTCAGTCGGTTAGTTTGGGGGGAAAACTGTGGAAAGTTCTTTGGACTTTGCTGGTTTGCTGCCGTGATTCTAACAGACCTGTAGCTCTGCACAGCAGCAGCAGGTCTCTGTCGTTCCCACACAGGTGTAAACTAGGGCTGTGTAATAATATCGATTTTGCGATATATATATCGATATTTTCTTTCCTAGAAAAAAATCGATATTCATCCGCAAGTATCGTAACATCCAACTGTCACCTGTCTCACTCACTGCTGCTTCGCCGGGAGAGTGATTGGGTCATCAGGCTTAGAGTGATTCCTTCACATGTTAAGTGTCAGGGTGAAAAGGTATCAAACTATTCAGAGCAGGTGCTTGGTGCACTTTATTTACTTTATAAATGCATGTAAGCTACAGTTTGTACT
>NW_015112952.1:166242-167831 GCF_001443285.1 Poecilia latipinna | reverse complement strand
CAATGCCCGTCCATGTCCCCCAATGCCCGTCCATGTCCCCCAATGCCCGTCCATGTCCCCCAATGCCCGTCCATGTCCCCCAATGCCCGTCCATGCCGCCGGGCCTGAACAGCAGAGACATGAAATGCTTGAATGGTTCATCCCAGATGAGATGAACGATTTCTTTTCAAATTAATGTTGATTTGTTTCCTAAAGACTGAAGTCTGCTTTAAACATCCTCTCCTATTAAATGATAAATTTGCTTGTCGTAAACTCCCAGGTTTTAACTGCTCCCTACCAAACTGCCACCAAACTAACAGAAACTTCAGTTTTATTTATGATCTGAAATAAAATTAAAGTGTTTGTCAAAAAAATCGGATTCATGCGGCTAAAAATCTTTCTGATTCCTCGTCTGGAAATGCAGTTTTTTAAAATGTTTTATTATTTATCAAACTTCCTCCCTCAGGCCTTCCAGGGCCTCCAGGAGAGAAAGGCCTGATGGGGCTGCCGGGCCCCCGGGGGCCCCCCGGACCTCCTGGGCTGAAAGGAGACGCTGGCTCCCGAGGATTTCCAGGTGGGAAACTTCATTCCTACAGCTCTAAAATAAATCTGGCATCACTCTTAGTTTTTATCCAGGTGTGAAAACATTTTTAATCTCAGTGAGATTTTTCTGAGGTAAAAAGTGTTCAGGAATCAGCTGTTTTCATTTTCCCTTAAAAACACACTGCTGGCTGCGCTAAACCACTAACCATGAACATTAGGGACACTAACACTAAACTGACACATCAAAATGGAGTTTAGCAGAAGCTAATGCTAAATGCTAACTTCCACGGTGCATTTTGGGATTATTGTTGTTATACAAGATCATTGTGAAATGTTGTGGAAAACTTTTTATGGAAAAAACTTTAAAATTGCTGTAACATAAAAGGCAGTTTTATGTGGAAATAAAAATTTGACTTTAGTCATACAGAACGTTCATAAATTAACTTTATTTACAGTAAACATTTTTTTAACTCTTCCAAACATCTGCAACAAAAAGCAATTTCCTTATTTTATTGTCTTTATTTCATATATTGAACTTCAGATAGAGTAAATAACTAAAACTCCAACACAGATCCTGAACTTTATTCAACTTAAAGTTTACAAAAAAAGACAAGAAAATAAAATTAGCTTCAAAGTTAGCAAAAATGCTAGCTTTGCTATTAGCTGCTATTAGCAGCTAAGTGGAAATGTGCTCACCACTGGTAATGGGCTCAATATTACATTTGATCAGGTTTAAGATGAGCAGAATATTTGAAATCATTAGAATATAACTGTTAGTAAATTTTAAAAGTTTTAAAGGTAATCATGACATTTTGATCTCATAATTTATGCCTGATGATGATCAGTGGAAAGCAGCGATGCAAAGCTAGACAAGGCAATGTGGCAAATTAAAATCTCTAACAACTGATTTTCCTGGGTTTTTTTCAGGTCCTAAAGGTGAACCAGGTACGTCCTGCTGGCCTCTGATTGGCCGCAGCCGGTCCACTCTGCCTCTGATTGGCCGCAGCCGGTCCACTCTGCCTCTGATTGGCCGCAGCCGGTCCACTCTGCCTCTGATTGGTCGCAGC
>NW_015112952.1:157919-162948 GCF_001443285.1 Poecilia latipinna | reverse complement strand
CCGCAGCCGGTCCACTCTGCCTCTGATTGGCCGCAGCCGGTCCACTCTGCCTCTGATTGGCCGCAGCCGGTCCACTCTGCCTCTGATTGGCCGCAGCCGTTCCACTCTGCCTCACCTGGGTCTTCTTGTCCTCAGGTCTTCCAGGTGTGGACACTCACAGACCCAGGATGTCGTTCTCTGCAGGCCTCACCGCCCTGAAGGAAACGCCGGGAACCGTCGTCTTTAACAAGGTCTTCGTCAACGAGGGCAACTTCTACAACCCGGCGACAGGTGAGTGGGTTCTGGTGGTTCTGGTCCAGCCGGACGCTGTGAGCTCTGACAGGTAAACCCGTCCTCCTCAGGTGTTTTCACCGCCCCGGTGGACGGACACTACTACTTCAGCGCCGTCCTGACAGGTCACAAGAATGAGAAGATCGAAGCGGTTCTGGCCAAGTCCAACTACAGCGTGGCCCGGGTGGACTCGGGCGGGTACCAGCCCGAAGACCTGGAGGCAAAGCCGGTGGCCGAGTCAAAGGTCAGCAGCGGCTCGCTGGCCGTGTTCAGCCTGGTGCTGCCGCTGCAGCGCGGCGACACGGTGTGTGTGGACCTGGTGAGGGGGAGGCTGCCCCACTCCGTGGAGCCGCTCACCGTCTTCAACGGCATGCTGCTGTATGAAAACTTATGAGCCTGGTGAGTCAGAGACCAGCCAGAGCCGCCTGATCCGACCTGCTCAGCTCTCTGATGAGGCCGAAATATTTCCCATGATCCTCCCTGCTCGACTCAGCAGGAGGGATTTTAAATCCGCCTGTGTTCTGTCCAATCAGCAGAGACCTTACCTGGTCACATGACCCAAACTCCTCTGGAGCCAGAACATTATAGTAATGTTCTGCATTAATATCCTGATGTTTGTCCAGAAGGTGGCGATGCGGAGCCGGACATGGACTGAGGATCTGATTTATGTCTGATAAAATGTTTGGATGTTTTATGGAATATTGTTGATGCACTGCTGCGTTCAGTCAGTTCACCTCTTCCGACCTCTAACCCACGCCATTACTGTGTCAACCATTAAGGCCACGCCCCTACAACGCCACACAGCAACACCCAGCTTATTAACGCTGACAAAAGCAAACCTTAGTGGTGGACACCGCTAGCTAAAAGGTTAGCAGCGCTAACCCTAAAACACTAACCATAAACGTTAGTTATGCTAACGCTACACCAACATGATAGTTGGTGGAAACTAATGCTAAGCACTAAATTCAACCCTAACCGCATCCACCATGTGTCAATGACACTGCCTTCTTGCTCAGTAAAGTTTCTTTAAAATAAAAAGAAAATGTGAGGAGAGGAAACTGGGCTGCAGCTTTCAAAATAAGAGCATGAGTATAAGCATCTAACCTACCAGAAGAATTCAGAAGAGCCGACAACCAAAACTTCAACTCAAATGTCAAACTTTATTCAAGTAAATCAGGTCTATAGATTTTATATGAAAAAAAATATTTAGAGGAAGCTAAGCCCTTTCAAAGTTAGCAAAAAAGCTAAAGCACTGTACAAAAAATTAACTATTAGTGCATTAGCAGGTTAGCATAAGTGTGCCCACTGCTGATCATAAATATAAGAAAATGCAAAACCATTTCAGGTCTGTTGTTCCTGCCCACTGATCTTCATTTAACCCGACCAGAACCAGAGGTTTGGGTCCCTGGGTTTCGTTAAAAATGGCCACCAGGTTGTGCTGTGTCAGGACGGGATATCTGATAAAAAAATCACAGTCTTGTTTTGTTTTTATGACATATTGAGAAAGTCACTGAATAAAATAACAATACTCTGTGAGCGCCCCCAAGTGGTCAGGTGAATATTAGCCAGGACCTGCTACCAGTTTCACTTTTAGTTTAAAGCATCCAGCAAGCTGAGGTGAGTGATGCATCATTCTAACTAAAATTATCACTGGCTTATTGCTGCAGTGTTTGCCTAACAGCTTTACTGCACATGTGTAGTAAACATGGTGTGTGTCAGGTTAGCATGAGCAGCAGCTAAGGGAAACTACAGTCTTCTGGTGGAAAGTGTTTGTTTTATTCCTCTGACTCCGTCCACAATGGCAACATCAACTTCATGGACTGTGGAGAACTTCACTGGAGGCTCGACATGTCGGATAACACTCCAGACTCATGCTTTACCTTCTAGATAATAATGCTAACGTGCTACATCAACACAGAGTTTAGCAGAAGCTAATGCTCTATATCAACACAGAGTTTAGCAGAAGCTAATGCTAATGTGCTATATCAACACAGAGTTTAGCAGAAGTTAACACTCTATATCAACACAAAGTTTAGCAGAAGCTAATGCTAACTTGCTTTATCAACCCAGTTTAGCTTAAGCTAATGCTAACGTGCTATATCAACACAGAGTTTAGCAGAAGCTAATGCTAACTTGCTTTATCAACCCAGTTTAGCTGAAGCTAATGCTAATGCTCTATATCAAACACAGAGTTTAGCAGAAGCTAATGCTAATGTGCTATATCAACACAGAGTTTAGCAGAAACTTATGCTAAACTGCTAAATTCAACCATGTTGATACCAAGTGGCAATGATAATGCTAAACATTAGCTAAAACGCTAAGCAAATTAGCATATTAGCAGAGGTGTGGCCACCAGAGTTCAGCAATGTTCTGGAGATGTTATGAAGACAAATAAAGTGCTTATGATCCGGGACCGGACCGGACCAGGCAGACAAAGCAACCATGAGAAAGACCACAGGAAGTCTTCATCACCGGCGAAGAATTAAGAGACTGCTCAAAGTTTCTCCGTATACGGTGTTCCCCACGCCCAGGTTTCTTCTGGTTAGCAGAAGATGAGTAAATGCAGAGAGAAATTTTCTTCTCCAGCCCGTCGCTATGTGGAAAAGTAATCACACCCCTAGATAAATCCTGAATCCGACGGGATTAACCGTCAATCAATCATAAACCTGACTGGTTCCTGCTGGAAAACCCTCCAGTGTGTCTGAATTAAATCAATTCAGTGAAGCAGGTGGGGTCAAAGTTCACCCTCAGTAGTGCTGCAGCAGCAGGAGGAACAACCAGGCGTCAGGTTGGGGTGAATACTTTCTCACAGTAACTAAATCACTGCAGCTTCTGCTTAGGTTTTAAATGTCATTTGTAATCTAAATCTTTAAATAATTAGATAAATATGGAAGAACGAAGCCGGAATATAATAAAAACCAGAAATATGTCATCATTTCAGTCCAGTCAGATCAGGTGATTTAACATGCAGGACAGTTCAGTTTATTGTTCCAGCTGATGGTTTTTCTACCTGAGGAATCCAAGCATATGGCGACAGTGGAGAGGAAAATCGGAGGAAATGTTCCAGTATAACTTCCTATAATGAATATAAAGTCTTATATTTTAATAACTTGTGAACTTATAGTTTACTCAACACAGCATAGTTTTAACTATTATTAAATGTTAAATGGCTTTCCATAAAGTATTAAAACATTGACCTGCTGCCTGACGTAGAGCTGCAGTGGCTAGATGAGCAGCTTTCTGCTGGTGGGACAGACGTGAAGCATGTAGAGATGTTTAAGCTGTGACCGGATGATGAAGACATATCATCATCATCATCATCACGAACTGTTGATGCTTCCTGAACATGAAGGACAGTTTTTCACGACTCGGCTGGAAGTGATGTTTGCTGTCTGGAGAAATGTTGTGAAGATGTTTGGCCTTCATATTTAAAAACATCTTGACGCTCTGATGTAGAATTGGACCTGAAGCAACACCAGTTTCTTCACTCAGGATTGTACAGTTGAACATGTTCTGTGTTCATTTCTGGCTTCTGTAGCAACAAATCTGTAAAGCTAAAATGTTTCTGACAGATGTTGTTAAAAGCTTCATTAAATCTATGATTAACTGTTTTTGGTTTTATGTTTTTAAAGAAATTGATCATTTTTCTCATATTTCAGACATGGAGCCCAGAGACAGATGGTGAAGAGGCAATGATTATAAAACTAATGAATATTTATAAAAATCTAATTCATTTCAGGAAATTAATCAGATTTTAATCTCCAAAATAAGCAACATTTTTAATTAAAACAGCATTTATTATTAAATAAATAGACACAAGAGCTCAATGACGAAGATATTTAGTTTATAATCCGTTAAAATCATCTTTCCAGAGTTTCAGGAGGTTCAGATCCTTCACATGGAGCTTCTTTAGACATGTAGATTAGTATTAGCAACATGTTAGCATTGAGATGCTACTTTAGTCTAGCATAGCTTCCGATAGGCTAGCTCCTTTTAGCACAAATTGAACACATAACAATGTTTCCCAGCGTCTGATCAGACGCATAGAAGTAGAAATAAACCGAGAAAAGCAGCTTCATTGCTTCTGTTGGCGGATGTAGCTGTGCGTCAGATTTACGGCTGGACTAGAAACACAGAATACAAAGGTTCCGCCTTGGAACTGTAAAAAAAAGTTATTAATTGCATTACAATTTTGAACCTATTCAAAATAAAAGTATTTTTTTGTTCTCTATTGTTGTTGTTAGTGGATGCCAGTTGTGTGTCAGATTTACAGGTGTACCAGAAACCAGCAAATACAAAGGTTCCCACCGGAACCTTCATATGTAAAAACAACAAAACATATGAAACTCTATTTATTAATAGTTATTCAGTGATGTCTGTCATCAATCCCTCGGCTCAGCTCCAAGTGTGCTGGAGAATGGATGCTGGATGTTTCGGTGTTTGCTGCAGCATTAGCTGTATTAATTATTATTAATAATAACTAATAATCATCTCTGCACCAACAGAACAGTCCAGTTTCCTCAGACAAAACAGAAATTCACTTTAATAATATTTTAGTCTAATTGATCGGACACAGACTGATGCAGCTGATGCTGCACACTGCCAGTTAGCTGGCTGAAAGAAAGATGCTGCACTTCTTCCTCACAAACAAACAAAAAGATGTTTGGTGATAAATCAGTGAAATGTAATATTCTAGACCAGTGGTTCTTAACCTGGGTTCGATGAACCCCAGGGGTTCGATGAGTCGGTCTCAGGGGTT
>NW_015112952.1:132976-153980 GCF_001443285.1 Poecilia latipinna | reverse complement strand
GGTACCTCAAAAAGGTTAAGAACCACTGTTATAGAGGATACAAATTATAAATTAATTTATTCTCTATTTCAGCTCATGCTAATGTATCAGAAATGATGCAGATATTTTATTAATTTTATAGATATTAACATAATGATAACTGTTGTTTTGCAGCTGGAATTTTTTGAATTAGATGAAATTGTATCATTTTTACTGATCAAACCATGAGAATGTTATATTGGTGAAACACTGAAAATATATTTAGTAAGTTTAATAATCAGAATCTGATGTTTGGAGTTTTCACAGATTAAAGGATTCATTAGATGATTTTCTTTCCAGCAGCTGATGAAGATGTGAACATTTCATGTTCCCTGATCCATCAGAGAAACTCTGAACTCAGCACTAATTGTTCCTCCTTTTCTTTTCTCTTTAGTGAAAATGAAACAAGTTTTGGATTAAAATGTTGAGTTTTGTTGCTTTGAATATCACGTTTCAGTTGCTTTGCCTCGGTTTTAATGCATGTTTTTGTGACAGAAATGGAAAATTTCTGGAATATTTATTTTATTTATGTGAAGCAGAAAGATTGAAAAGTGTTCAGAAACAACAAACATTTTTTTATCTGCGTAGTTTTCAGTTAGAGCTCTGTTAGACACGCGCAGCTTCAAGGTTTGACTGATTTTCCTCCTGCTGAACACGAGGCCGTCTGGGTTTCAGTCGCTGTTTTCTCTCCTAACAGCAAACGACCCAGCAGGTCAAAGCGACGACGGCGAAACTCCAGCTGCAGCCTGAAAACACGTTAGCATCAGAGCTCCTGCCTGTCACTGTTCCTCATGCGAAGGTGGATATTGATGCAGTAAACTGATGATATTAATAAAACGTTGTTCAGTTTGCTCAGCATGAACATACCTGGCCGGTTCCCTCCACCTGCTGGTGCCGACGTAACGGACTCTACAGGAAAAACGATTCATCAATGAGCCTTCAGATTAAAATGGTTGAAATAAACTTCAACACATTTTTCTAACTTCCTGCAGGAGAGAGCTGCGCTACAGTGACAACATGCCATGTTTCCTTCTCTAATATTGACATGTCAGTATTACAGTCCCTCCAGGATTTCATTAATGTAATTTTTTGGTCATTTAAATCACTGATTTTGCGCACAATGTTAAAAATATTTGCAGGAAATGTTGATATTTCTTCTTATGTTAGATGTAAATGTGACTTTTTGTTACTCGCCACATCGATCAGACATCAAGTCAGGCTGAGGCAGCAGAGTAGGAGAAGAAATACTGCCACCTGTAGGTGGGAGATGGCATCACTTAACCCAGACGCCTTTCAATACAGATATGGGTTAACACAAAAAATGAATCTGATGAGTTGGTGTGAAACCTCTGCAGGGACTGGTTCTATTGTTTTAGACACATTTTTAACTTCCTGCCGGAGCCAGCTGCTCTGCATGCTAACATGGCAGATGGCGGCTACATGCTAACATGGCGGATGGAGGCTACCTTCCATCCAGGCCACGTGGATGCTGAAGTCCTGCGACTCGTGCGGTTTTGCCACGGAGCAGACGTGGGCCCCCAGGTCCCGGTTCTGGGCCCGCTGGATGGACAGCTGGATGCTGCCAGGTCGGTACCGCATGGCGTATCCGGCGCTGCAGTTCTGGTACTTCCTGTGCTTGATGTAGTGACACAGCAGCTTCCTGCGGGGGCTCGTCCAGCGCACCGTCAGCCGCTCCAGGTTCTGCCCGTCCTCGAAGCCATACGGGCAAGGCAGCAAGAGCCGCTGACCGGGGCGGCAGAACAGCTGGACCGCACCGCCTGAAGGACCAGAACCAGAACCCATCAGAACCAGAACCCTTCAGTAACAGCTTTAGACAAAATCTGAATTCACAGTAAACATGTTTAAAATCTTTTATAATTTGGGACAAATGTGTGAAACGCAAATAAAATACAGAATAAAAGTGTTTGCAGCTTTCTGGAGCCCCCTGGTGGCTCTGAGTAAACCTGCAGCCTTCGACGAAGTTCTGGTTCCGTTCTGGGATTTAAAGTTCACTTAAACTGGGATTCCAGTTGAAGCAATCCCACAGCATGATGCTGCCACCACCATGCTGACCAGCGGCTCCGGCATGGGTGTCCAAAGCGCGGTTCGGGGGCCATTTGCAGCCCCAAAGAACCAAATCTGGCCTGGATGCCTGGCTGGTTCATGCAGACATTTAGTCAACATAATTTACAGATAAATTACGCATTCTTAAGAAATATTATGTACAAAAAATAAATTCCATTTCCGAAAGTTTTTTCAGAAATGTTGATCTACTTTTTTGTAAATGTTACTGAACATAATCAACCCAGGAAACTTTTTAAATTAAATTTAAATTTACACCTCTGTCTCTCGAACTTTTCATCAAATTTAATTTAACTATTGAACAGTTAAAAGAAAAAAAAATAAACACACC
The DNA here is from genome assembly GCF_001443285.1 of Poecilia latipinna. NCBI lineage: Eukaryota > Metazoa > Chordata > Actinopteri > Cyprinodontiformes > Poeciliidae > Poecilia > Poecilia latipinna. The sequence goes on along the minus strand of NW_015112952.1, from coordinate 151,549 downwards.
AAAAGTTTTAGACCATTTTAATGGCTGCAGTTGTTTTCAGGTGGACAACTTCAGCCTCAAAAAGTTTGTACACCCCGCAGGGTTGTTAGTTTCTAAGCACCTGGACATTTGTCTCGTCTGTCCATCAAGACTTTCTCCAGAAGCCCAGAACCCAGCCGGACGTGAAGCAAATGGGCTTCCTGTCGGTTCTGGTGAGACCTGCTCTCCTGTTGGTTCAGCTCTGACACCTTAAGGTCTAAATCAGCTCATAAAGCTCTGAATGGATCCTCTCTCCAGAGGAGGTCCGGTCTGGTTCTGGTTCTTTTGGACCCCAGAAACTTCTAGGCTGTTTCTTGTCAGGTGGAAGAACTCACCTTCTCCAGCCAGGCGGGACAGAATCAGTCCGAGGTACATCGTCTGCTCCACAGCCGTCGACCACATCTGGTTCTGGTTCTGGTTCTGGTTCTGGGTCTGGTTCTGGTCGACCCGCCGGGTTAAAGTATTCACACCCCGCCTGGGAACCAGAAGGAGTCCAAACAGAGTTTCTACTTTTGCTTTCCAGCGGTGTCGCTTTCCAAGCCTCCAGTTGCAATCTGAGTCTACTGAGGAAGAGGAGGGTCAGCCTTCATCCCTGCTATCTGAGCAGAACAGAACCCCGGTTCTGGCCCGGTAGGGAGCTGAGATGAGCCTCAGTCAGGCGGGGTGCATCCCGCTGTGGTCTGTGACTGGGCAGGTGATGGAAAATGTTTCAATTTCTGTTCTGGTTCTGGAGACCTTCATCAACGTCATCGTCATCATCAGCTGTACATACTTCCAGACATTTAAAGGGCCGGTATCATGTGTTTTACATTTTACAGCATATCAACTCTATTACCTTATAAATAGTTCTAAAAATGCTTTTTAAAATAAATTAAATATGACTTCCTGATTTAACTCCTTAAATTTGGGTCTCTGTCTCTTTAAGAGGCTGCTGCTCTTCCTGAAGCTCCGCCTCCAGGAAAGAGCTGAGAGGGGGAGGGGCTAGGTCCACCCAGGCGTTCAGCAGCTGAATGGTTGCCATGGAGATTAAAATAATTCTCAATTCCTGACTGGAATCAAAGCAACACAGCAGGTTTGTTTCTGATTAAACTTTATCCACCTCATTCCGAAGCCCCATGAGGCTTTGCGTGATTTATGGGCGTGACTTCTGCCGCTAACCGGAACCACCACTTGTTTACATGTTAGCAACTTGCTAACCGGCTTTCCACAGAGGATTTAGGCTATAAAATATGTGGGAACTCCAGCTATCACAGCTTACATGTGGCAATATTGTTTTACCGCTACCTACAGCTAATGCGACTTGAAGAAATAGCCGCAAATAATCCGCCCTAGCATAGCTAGCTACTTCACTAACTCCTTTGCTTCGGATGCAGATGCGGGTTTTGAAATGAGCACATGTAACATAGTTAAAATGGTTCCGGTTAAATCCTGCTAAAATGCACCATCTGCTGGTGAAAAGTTTTACTGCATTCACCTTAGATAGAGCGAGGTATTATGGGTAATCCTCAGAGCCATGAGGATCACCGACGAGGAGCTTGTTTTATCCCAGACACTGACCTCACCTCCATGCCCATTGTGTGAAATGCAGATGGAGAATTAAAGAAACAGCTGATGCCAACTTGAGCAACTCCTTGTCGTTCATCACCACACCAAGAGAAACCACCAGAACCCAAAGCATGTTGGGTTCTCTGTTCAAGTTTAGAAGTTTTAGCCAAATTATTTTTGTTTCCTTATCTGTCGGTAGGAGATGAAAACTACCGCCTTTGTTTTGGGAGCACATTCAAGACACACCTGCTGCTGCCACAAACTAAACTTGGTCTGATTATTAAAGTACAGCCAGTTACCCGAGCTCCGATAGGGCAGACACTTTCCAGTGGCAGGTTGCTCTCTATAACAGATTAATGTGTGATTCGGTTCGGTTCTGGTCCAGTGGGGAGATTCTCCATATTACGGTCCGGAGCGCAGCAGCTGCTGTCATTTATCCGCTGGAGATCCTTGAGGTTCTGGTTGTGATGGATTAAATAAATCCAGATATTTTATTTTGTCTAATAAATAAAATGTTCCAGGCCAAATCATAATGATAAAGACTCAGATCATGAACTTTATTATTTTTTAAATTCAAACGAAAATAAGATTCACATCACACCGAGCTGATATTGTGTAGTTCTGGTGTTTTACACCGTCAGCGCTAACAGCAGCTCAGACTCTGACCAGCTTCTCTGCTTTTCTTTATTCCTGTCAGAGAAACGAGCTGCTAGCAGCGATGCTAATTCATTCCGGTACAAAACTTACCGATCTTGTTCCTGTCGCTCCTCTGATTAAACTCCTAATTACGATCCTCTGCACTGAGCAGCTCTCTGACAGCAGACGGTGTCCGTGAACAAGTTTAACTAAACATTGTATTAAAACTAGGGTTGCCACCTTTCATAAATTAAAATTAAAATGAGGGACCAGTCCCTGTTTGTGTGAAGGGGGGTCTGTGTTACCCAGAAAGCAGTTGGGCACAATATCGCAACACCAACACCGTGAGTCAAACAATGACTGGGGCAGCCTAAAGTACTCGGCATCTACACATAGAATACGGAACAAATCGCGTTCTGTATCGGTTCAATACATATGGGACGCCTGGCAACCCTAATTATAACCGAAAAGAGAGATATAATTTAATTAATTTAGATTAGCAAAAGACCCCTACAAATTACAATGAATTAATGCTACTTCCGGTGGGCGCCGAACCCATAATTGTTTCCCCAGTGATCCTCCCAGGGAAAAGGTGGATAACAAAAGATGAAAAGGTTTATTTTACAGGTTACTGGCCCTTTAAATGACCAGGTTTCACTGCATCATGGAAAACATGTTGAGGAAACAATCATTCTGTTCTTTTCTTTGTTTTTCTTTCCTCCAGGCCTGTTCTCTGTGTATTTAATAAAGTTTGAATTGAATTAATCAGTGAAGTTTTATTTACATTACACTTTTTGTTTACTTCCTGTTTCAGGAAAACAAACTTCCACAGTCTGGAAAATCTGACGTTTGATTTATACATTTTATTTTTAGTTTCTTACAGTCAAGCTGTGAGTTAGAGATGACTGTTGGTGTGACGCTGCCACCTACTGGGCAGCCTGGGTAACGTCAGAGAGACACAGATAAGTCGTCCTGTCTAATGTAGAAAGTGGTGGCATGGTGCTATGGGCTCCGTTCTAAAAAAAAATAAAATGAAAAGGAATCACCATGGCAACCCGTGGCTCATTTTCTGAACCTCTTTTTGCATATTCTTAGATATTCTTAGCCATTTTCGGTCATTTTTAAACTAAGCTAAAGTTTTATGGTATTTTTGATATTTTTTAAAAGAAATAAACAGATTTCATAAAAGCAGAAATATGAATTTATTGAACATTAATCACTGAAACATTACGGAAGAAATTATCTGATCACAGATCACTAACTCAAACATGAATCACTTGTTTACTCAAAGCAACACGGTCATTTATTTACAAACTGGTAGAAATTGAGACAATCTGCCTCCCGCCGCTAGGGGCGCCGCTTCCCGCCCGATGGATGCACAGAAACTGTGAAGCAAAAACTGAAACTATGAGTTTATGATGGATTTCAGTCAAAACTCTGATAAATACGTTTCTGTTCTCTGTTCCGGTGAGATATTAATACATCCAGGATGCAGTTTGTAAAGTTACACATCCAAAAACTAACAGCAGTAATTTGGGTCATAAAAGAAAAAATTGAAATTTATTTCTTATTTTCAACATGTTATTCAATACTTTATGAATGTTTCAATTTCATGCTAATTATTTAGTTTTGAGCTAAATATTTAGTTTCATACGCAACATTCAGATTGAAGCTAAAAGTTCAGTTTAGTTTCAAACTAAATGTTTAGTAAATATTTAGCTTATAAACTAAACATGTTGCTTGCTAAATAAAAACAGATGTCACAGTTTCAAAATAAATATTTAGTTAGGAAGCTAAGCGATCATTTAGAAGCAAGCCTCAAACTAAATATTAAATTTTAAACTGTAACCTTCATGAATAAATTAAAAGATGGTGAAATTATGACTTTGGAAAAAGAACTCTCACTGTTTTCTCTCAAGACAGATTAAAAAACCAAATTATTGCTGTTAGCCTTCCAAACCTGAGCTAAATCAGACTCATTTAGCCAACTTTGAGACCAAAAGCAGAAAAACATTCAGACGACCTCGCTGACCTTCCTCAAAGGTCAGAGAGGTCAAACGAGGGAACAGATCTGAGTTTCTGCACCGACCACAGAAAAACCTTCGAATCAAACATCCAGAGAGACGCTGATCACAAAACCAACGACACAAAAACTAAACCGAGGAGGAGGAGGAGGAGGAGNGTCTTATGCACACCCCTTCAAATAAAGTGTTACCGAAGAAGCTAATGCTAAAGCGCTAACTTCATCCATGTCGATACCTACCATGTGGATCGTTCGAAACACTAGCATGATCAAAGCCTGGCGGTTTGTTCATACTAGTGTTTTATTTATTGTTTGTTTCGACTTCAATACATTTTATTCTACCAAACATTCACAAAACACGCATTTAGGGTTTATCTGAAAAAAATCATTTAGGTGAAGCTGAGTGTGCTAAATGTTTTCAAAGTTATCAAAAATGTTAAAGCGCTAAGCAGAATGCCCACCACTGCCTATAGAAAAAAATCTAATTTGATGATAAAAATTTAAAAATAAGATAAACAAATAGCTCCAGAAAGGAAACAATCTAGAATCAAGAAATCCAGATAAACAGTGAGCATGAATTCAATTTTAAGTTTACAAGAGGATCCCAGAAAATCTTTAAGAAATTAATCAGACATGGAGTTTGTCAAATGTTGTCCTGAAACATTCCAAAAATATTTTCCTAGAATTAAAAACTTCCCAGATATATTCAGGACAAAATCTAAAACCAAAGATTTAGAGAAAGAGGAGGACAGTTTCAGACACTCTCTGGAAAAAAAAGCTGAAAATAGGTGAGAGCAAGAGCAGGTCAACTGAACCGAGCAACAGAAAAATCCAAGAATCAAAAATCCCAAATTTATCCAGGATTATTCCAGAGGAACAAAGAGCTGATCTAGAAGAAGATTTCTCTAAATAATTTCAGACAGAGAAACTGGTGGGTCTGGGCGGACTCCAGTGCCACCAGTTCCAGAAACCAGTCAGAACTTAAACATGATGGAAAAATGTCGGTTTACTCACTTCTGACGAGGTTTGGACTCTGCTCTGACCAGCTGATCTGAGTTCTGCTGGGACGGATCCGGAGGCGAGAGGTTCGATGGAGATGAGCTGCAGGACACACACACAGAGACTGAGCCAAGCACATGAAGACGAGTTTGCGTTCTATACTTGGTTACTGCCAGATCTGCTGCAGCTGTCTGGTTCTGTTTTTCTGCTGTTTCCAGATTAAAACCTGATTTTAACTAAATAAAACCTGAACAGAACCTCTCAGAACCTGACCAAGTCCAGATAAAACGCTCTAAACCTCGTCTGATCCCAGAAGATAAAGCCCTGTGTGTTATTCTCCATCCAGCGCCCCCTGCAGGACCAACTTCTCACTTTTTACTGAGCTGCAATGTCCTGATCAGCCTGCAGGGGTCGCTGCAGGGCCTGCTGAGAGGAGGCAGGTCAAAGGTCAGTCAGGAGGTACAGACCTGCAGCCGGGGGGAGGCTCCTCAGAGATGGAGCTGGTTTTGGAGAAGAGGCGGGACTTCCTGCCCAGACCCAGAGCCGACATGTGGTGGCTGAGGAAAGAGCGACTCCTGGTGGCCGATGGGCCCAACCACAGCGAGACAGAGGAGAGGGAGGGGAAAATGGTGGATTAGAGGAGACAGAGGACAGAGACCAACAGGAGGACACCCATAGGACAGAGACAGAGGACAGGTCTGCAGGCGAGACACCTTGTATCCCAGGTAACTTCCTGTCCACCTATCAGGAACATGATGATGGACCGGGCCGAGAGGAACCAGAACTATAGTAACTATAGCTATTATAGTTTACTAAAACTAGCAAAATAAAAACTGAAATTGAAAAAAACAATTTTGTTAATTGAAATATCATCATTAATTATTGGGGGGGAACTAACTAACTGGAACTACAGCATGCGTTTCTAAAACAAACTAAAGCGTACTGTAGATGCAACATCCTTCACTTTTGTGTTTATGAATCTTTTTTTAGCCTTTTGATGAGACGTGGAAATTATTTCTTCCCCAGCAGTTTACGTCAGTTGTCGGCAAATTACGGCGCTCTATTATGGCAACGCTAATCCGCCGAGCGGCGACAGAGAGAACACAAAATAAACTTTTAGAAAATTATTTCTGTAGATTCGTTACCTAATCTAATTAAACATAATCACAACACAATATTTAACCATTTTAAATCCTGTTAAGTTTAAAAATCAAAACTACAACTAAAACTAGCAACTCCAGCAGAGAGGACGGACCGGTTCCTGCTCAGAACCCGAGGACACGGTGCCGGACCCAGAGATAGGCTGAGGACTGAAGGTTCTGAAGGCTTAGACCCGGAACTGAGCGCGACCCAGTAGTGGGTTGCTGTGGCAACGGTGCAGGTCTGAACTGGTGCCTGCTACCAAACATGGAGGCCAAACATTCCTGATTACCGGAGTCACCCGTCTCTAAACTGGGACAGAACCAGAACATGGTCCAAAACAGCTGGACAGAGACAACCCAACAGCACCTGCTGCCGGTCTGTGGACTTACGGGCTGGATGGCGTCTTTGTCCCCAGCTCGGTGGACGCATCGCTGCCGGGTCCAGCATGGGGGGGCAGCGGCGAGCCCCGCGGGGACATCGAGGGACTGGAGGCGGAGCTTCCGGGTTCAGAGGACAGCGGCGACGAGGCGGTGCTGTCCAACGTGGGCGAGGATATGGTGGAGGACGGGGAGAGGACAGGCGTGGACGGAGTGGGGGACAGCAGGTCCGGCAGGTTCTGACTGGAGCGGCGGCTCCTCCTTCCCTCCTGGTCGCCGGCGGCCATCTTTCTCCTCTCCTTTCGGAGGAGGGGGGCGGAGTCATCCACATCTCCGTCCTCATGCCGCAGAGCCGCCTGGAGGAAGGGAGACATGTGAGGACAGCAGGGGGCGCCGTGTGGCGGACAGGCAGCAGAGCGGTCACGTGACCTCGGCGACGGTACCTCATAGATGGAGAACTGGGCTTTGAGGTCAGGCTCCGCCCCCTTGCTGCTCAGGTGTTTCCGGACCACGGCCTCCATGCCCAGACGCTCCAGGCAGTCCGTCACGTCGTAGAACGAGTCCTGGTCCGGCAGCGCCGCCAGAATCTGGACCAGAACCACACAGGGAGTGAGCCGACGGAGGCTGGTTCTGGTTTCTGTCGGGTCTGGTTCTGGTCTTTGGCAGTTCTGGTTCTAGTCTCTGATGGTTCTGGTTTCTGTCGGGTCTGGTTCTTGTCTCTGTTTGGTCTGGTCTCTGACGGGTCTGGTTCTGGTCAGGTCTGGTTATGGTCTCTGACGGTTCTGGTCCTGATTCTGGTTCTGGTCTCTGACGGGTCTGGTTCTGGTTCTGGTCCTGGTCGGGTCGGTACCTTGTTGATGAGCGTCATGGTGAAGACCAGCAGCTCTGTGTCGGCGCCGTTCTTCTCCTCCAGAATGTCCATCAGGTTCGTCCAGGGCTTAACACCTACAGCACAGACAGTGGTAACCATAGCAACAGCCCCCACCAGCACACCTGGGAGGGAGTCTGTGCCTCATCCACCTGTCTGTGTGTGTGCGCGTTGGTTTGTAGTACCTTGTGGGGACCATTCGCCTGACACTACGTTGTGGGGACCCACTGCTCCTTGTGGGACCGAAGCCTGGTCCCCACAAGGAGAAACGCTGTTTTTGGGTCAAGGGTCAGATTTAGGACTAAGATGTGAACTGAGTTTTGGTTGATTAGGATAAGGGTTAGGCTGTATATATATATATGTGTGTGTGTACTTGTATTTGCTGCTATAGGGGACAACTGTCTCCAGTTTCACACACAAATTCAGGTCCTTGTAGAAAGTGAGAACATACTTTGTTGCAACTGGTACTGCACTGTACTAGTTTGAATTGGAGGTAAGATGTGAATTAAGTTAGAAATAAACTAGTACTGGTTTGGGGAAACCTCTGAGCTACACCTGGATGCAGATAACAAAGTCAATGAAAGTCAAGTTTAAGACCCAAGTTTGCACAGAAGTACAACAATGTACAAGTGTCTCTGCCTATGTCTCTAGGCGTGTGTCTCTCTCTGTGTGTTTCTCTGTCTCTCTGTCTCTGTCTCTCTGTCTCTGTGTGTGTGTTTACCTCTCTTTACGTCCACCGTTGTCACGGCGCTGATCAGCAGAGGACCGTTGGACTCGGCGTACTCCACAAACACGATGAGGAGCTTCAGAGCCGTTTTCACCAGCAGGCGAGACTGGAGACAGAAGGAGCAGAGTCATTGTCTGACCAGCAGGGGGTGCCACCATCACTGATCAGGTGTCTCAGGTTGATTGTGGGTTCTGACTCACCACACTTCCTGTCAGCGTGTAGAGCCACTGCAGCGTCTCTGGGTGGTGGATCACGCCGTTCATCCCGTCCACAAACAGCATGATCTGGCTGAGAGCTGGAAGGCGGGGGGGGGGAGTGAGGGACAGACAGGAAGACAGATGAGGCTCCACAGTCCCAGCCTCTAGGCTATAATCTGAGGCTGCGCTCTGCGGCTTCTCTGGACGTGTGAAGAGCAAAGTTTCCGTCTTGTGGGATGAGGACGCCTGTCTGACTGAGACTAAAACAGCGATCCGTTTGGATGAGAACCAAACAACAGCAGAAACGTGTGGAAGAGTTTCCATCTCTGAAACACACGCCTGGGACACACATTGATAAATTAATTAACTAATTAATCTGTTTTTTCCCACCAATGCTCTTCTTTGGTTTCTGTAGTTCAGAGTGATGTCATCACGCCCAGGGCAGCCATCTTGTTTGACAAGCATGTCTTACAGCTTCTGGTTATTTGGACTTTGATTTATTTATTATTTAAATCACAAGAATAAAGTTGAAATGTAAGGAGAATTAATTAGTGATTTAATGAGTTTTAATGAGAACATGAAAAAAGTTACATTAAAATGAGGAATGCTGAGCATCTTGTGGAGCTACTTCCGTCTCAGTTCTACAGATAAGAAAATTCTTCATCTTTTGACTCATCAGCAGCAACTTTGAAATAAAGGCATCGGTTATGAAGAAAGAATCACACTGAGCTGCTCACGTCAGATGCTGACAACTCTACAAGTTTTTTATCATAATTTTTAAGTGTTTTTCTTGTAATTAAAGAAAACTTCTCATAGTCTGGACGTAATACTTCATCATACAACTCATAGGATGGGCTTTTTTAGAATGCATTTTTTTAAGAGAAAACAAGAATTAAAATCAATTAAACCTGTAAATCGGATTTGGCATGAAAAAAGTTTGTATTTTTAACCAGGAGTCGGAGCCACGTGTCGGGGGGCGGAGCCACGTGTCGGGGGGCGGAGCCTTACCTCTCAGGATGTAGTTCTGGTAGTTGTGGTCGGCTTCGGCTCCAACCTTGATGAAACACGCCAAGCCTTCAGACGCTACAAACTCTGGGACCAGATCCTTATCGTCCTGGAGACACAGACCATCTTCATCATCATCATCATCATCATGTCGAGAGGGGTTTCCCTGAGTTCATTCTGGAAAGCAGCAGTTCCAGGATGACCTCTGACCTCCACCAGACTAGCCGTTGCACCGCTCTGCAGATCGTCTCCTGCAGCCGCTGAGCTCCTCATCCAGCAGGTGGAGCAGTTCAGGTGGAGGAGCAGCAGAAGAAGAATTCTCCATGCTGTAGCTGAGCAGCTCCTGGCTGAGTGTGCCACCTACCTGCTGCAGGAAGAGCTGCAGCAGAGGACCAACAGTGCTGCATGCTGGGAGATGCAGTACGGACTGCAGGAAGTCGGGTCATGGCTCAGGTGAGTCTGCAGGTGGTTACCTGGAAGAGCTGCTTGAGGGAGAACAGACAGCGCCTCAGCTCTGGGCCTTTGGAGTTGTACAACCTCTCTGGAACCCAAGAAGAGACAGGAAGTGATGTCACAGCCAGGTGGTCGGTTGAGATCAAGTTCAGTGACCTTTATGGACAGCCTTCAACCTCAGCAACCAATCAGGACGGAGGAGGAGCTCTGGAGCTCCGCCCACTGCTGCAAACAACCTGCAGAACTTCCTGTTTCAGTCCCGGTGTTCATGCCTACTATTTTATGTTGTTTTAACAAAAAGAGAATTTTTCAGATTAATTATTTGGTAAATTTACATTACAAGAAAAAAATGCTTTTTTTTCTTTACAAATCAATAATTTACCAAAAAGGAATGCGCTGAGGCCAAGGCTTATGTGTGAAAGTATGTTTATGTGGATTTTATTGCATGACTTTTGCTGCTGGATATGCAAGTTTCCCTCTTCAGGATAAATAAACTCTCTAAAATAAGTAATTTGATATTTGAGGAGGACAAACAGCTGGCAGCTCCTTCAAACCGTTTCAGTTTGGAAATATTGGTTTTAATGTCAGAACCAGTCCAGGAGTCGGTTTGGGTCTGGGTTGAACAGCTGCTGCAGACGCACAGGTCCGGTTTGATCCGGTCCGGTCCGTGTGCAGAACTAGCAGAAGTTCTGCTGCTGTCCCGGTTCTGTGGTTCTGATTGTGAAACAGAAGTTGGTTTAGATCTCGCTGCGGAGCAGGAGTCAACATGATGAAGACGAGGATGATGAAACTGCAGCAACAGGCGTCAACATGCAGGAGAGGTTCTGATGAGGAGCCGGGTCCAAACGCTGCCGAGAAGCAGGAGGGGCTTCCCAGATTTATCAGATATTTTGCGTTTCTTTCTGGCTCTGAACCAGAGGCCAGATGAGTCTGGATCCGTTTGGGTCTGAACCAGCAAACCGGGCCAACAGCTTCCTTCCTCTCTCTAAACAAAGACGCCGCCGGAACCAGAATGCAGCTACACAATCGGGCGAGCAAACGACCCAACCTGACCCTGCTCAGCAAGATCCCCGACCAGAACCGAACAGAACCAACCAGAACAAACCAGAACTGAGCAGAGGAAACCGGGCCGGTTCTGGTTCTGCAGCTCTAACTGGTGTTTCTGCCTCGTTCCTGAATCCTGCAGGGAACCAGGTGGTCGGGGCGGGTCGCACTCAGAACCGGTTCTGAACTGTGATCCGATCTCCAGCTGCTCATCCAGAACCAGAAATAGAACAAGCTGCGGTTTCCTTTCCTCCACTGACATCACTTCCTGCTCGCCGACGGTGGCTCATGCTGACTGGCAGCTGTTTCCCGCAGAGCAGCTGAGTAAAGGACTCTGAAGGTCAGAAGACCCGTCCGACCAGAACCAGAACCAGATTCGGCTGAATTCTCCACAAAACCACATTTCATGTTCAAACTGAGAACATGAGATATTACTTTGTAATATTCCCTCATCTGGACCAGAACCGACCCAAACAGAACCTCAGAACTTCTGCAGGTCCAGAGCTGCAGCATACACAGATTCATCAGGATTATTATCTGCAGCTGACAAGCGGATCCGGATCCAACCTGCAGAACAGAACCTTCATCCAGATAAAGGCTCCTGTTTATCCTCAACAGGAAGTGAGGCTGATAAACCCACTGAGGCATTTCCTGTTTAAGTCGAGCAGCACGAATTCTCCCGGATGAACCGGGCCACAGCTGCTGGTTCTGGTACCGGGGTTCTGGCTGAGAGGGCCACCAGGGAAGAGGTGTTTAACCTTTGACCCCTCTCTGGAAGTGAACCTTGTCCAAACTGAGCCAGAGTCCGGTTCCGTACTGACAGAACCGTCCTCCATGTCTCTCTGGTCAGAACGGTGATGTGGTCCAACAGAACCAGTTATGATTCTGAATCCGTCTCAGCAGCAGAACTGGGTCCAGATGTTCTCTGCAGCTGGTTTCCAGTGGGAGCAGAGATCAACGAGGCGTTCCTCAAGGCGGGGTCCTCGGCCCACTGCCGTTCAGCTCCTCGCTGCCTCTGGTGGAGACTGTAAGGCACTACATTTTGGCCGTTAGGGCGGCGTCCCCTGGGCGCTGCCCCGTTGCTCCGCGCTGCATGTTTCAGATGCTTCCCTGCTTCAGCAAACCGGTCTCCAGCTGACAGCCGATCAGCTGATAATCAATCGTCTGGATCTCCGTCAGGGAAACAAGGAAAACAAGCCGAGCAGGAAGAGAAGCAGCAGAGGAAGCAGAACGTCTGCGATTTGTTTCAGGACGGATCCAGACAGATCGAGATACAACGGATTGTTCTGGTCCGCCGCTCCATCCGTACCAGAACAGAAACAGAATATCAATATTAGGGCCGGGAGATTAGCTCAGGTTATTAATTACATCAATCTTAACTTTTTTTTTTTTTTTTTTACAAAAGTCCCAAGCAGGAACCTTTGTATTCACTTGTTTCAGGAGCGCCCATAAATCTGACGTACAACATCGGCCATCTGATGGAGCTGTGGATGTTTTCAGGTCAGAGACCAGAAACCGGCCGGGATTCTGGACAGGATCCGGATTCAAAACTCATTCAGGACACGGTGTTGTCATGATAACGCAAGACTGCCGACTCATTGGTTTTGGGAACCTTCCTCTTCCTCAGTACCAGCCCAACTCAGCGAGTCATCGACCGGATTCCACCACACCCACACACACACACACACACACACACACACACACACCGCACCATATAAAACAACACACTCTGGGCAAAGATCCAGGAGAAGAAAAGCTTCTTCTAGAGTTTTACTCACATTTTACCTTCATTTTTATCTAAATCTTTCATCTGATTTTGGGTCAATTTAATTTTATCTCATTTATTTTAATTCTGGTTTCTGTCTAGATTTTATTCTGATTCTATTTTGATTTTATTTAAATTTTTAAACTATGTGATTATTCTGCATTCAGATTTGATCTTGTTTAACATTAAATTTATTCTCATTTTTGTTTTGATTTTTCAGGCCAGAATTTCCTGGGTTTTTTATCCTAATTTTAAACAGATGTTAAACAGAGCAGGTTGAGAGGTCAGAGGTCAGAGGTGGAGCTCCATGTCTGACGCTATAGGCCCAGCTAGCATCCTAAAGGTCAAAGGTCAGCTATTGTCTGTGTGTGATTCTGGTTCTGTTGGGTCGAAATACCGCTGTGGTTTCTGGCGTCAGCTCCTCAGCGAGTCGCCTGCAGGCTTGCAAGGCATGCTGGGAAAGCCCCGCCCCCAGCAGTGCCAGCAGGAACTCTGGGAAACTTTGTCCCGACGGACTGAAGCTGCTGCAAAGGGAACCCCTCTGGTCCAGACGGGTACCAGCAGAACCGGCCCGGCTGCAGCGCCGCCAGAGTTTAGCTCCTCCCCCAGATGTTTGACAAGTTCTAACAGGCCAGAACCAGAACTTTAACCGGGTCGAACAAAAACACAACAACTGAGACAAAAACAGAGCAGAGAGGAAACCTGAGAGGAGAAAAAACACCAGAAACCAGGACGGTTCTGATCCAAACTGCTGGAGGAGACTGAAGCCACAAACAGGAAGAGAGCAGCAGCCTTCTGGGCTCAGATAAGGTCAGAAAATAACGGGCTAAAAATAAAACGCAGCGCCGAGCCTCGGTCTCCACGGAAACACACAGAAAACACGCTGAGCAGAAACACACACACAACCAGAACCTCCAGAACCTTGACCCGCTTAGAAGAACCCGTCAGACTGAAGAACATGTAAATCTGATTGAAGATCAGAAGAGTTTCCTGAGGTTTTCTCTTCATCTGCTGCAACTTTTTTACCCGGAAGATAAAAATGTTCATCATGAAGGTTTAAATAAGAAAAGATTCAAATCACAAGCATTTGGTTGGAGCGGCAGATTGTAGCTTCCATAAAAATCAATTCAGATAATCTATGAAAATCTATGAAAATGTTGATCTCCTCCCCGATCAATTATTTCTGTCTGAAGATATCAACCAAAACCAGAACCATCAGAACCCGTCCCGATGGACCCAGCCGGCTGCAGGGGAACATGCGGTCCAGGCCGCTCTGCAGACGTCGGCTTGTGTCCTCAGGTTTCCATGGAAACAGAGGTTTGGTTTAGCCGTCTCAGAGGCTCCAGAACCAGGCGACCTAACAGAACCGGCTGAGTCAGAGGAAACTCTGTCTGTCTTTCCTGTGAGTCAGCAGACGGAAACATTTACCCAGGATGAGGTGAACGCGCACGGAGAGCTGCGTCCTCAGGACCAGGATCGGCTTCCTGCCCTTTCTGTGGAGACAGAGACACGGTCAGAACCCGGTGCCGGTTCTGGTACCACAGCAACCAGGGTCGGGGGTCGGGGCTCAGACTCACGCCAGGTCCTGGTAGAAAGCGTCCAGCTCGTCCCGCTGCTCCGCCAGAGACGAGTCCAGGTCCAGGTACGTCCCGCTAGGAGACACCTGCAGGGCGCAGTCCTCCAGCTGCAACACAACCGGATCCGTTAGCCACAGGCCCGCTAGCTGGATGTTAGCCACAGGCCCGCTAGCTGGATGTTAGCCACAGGCCCGCTAGCTGGATGTTAGCCACATCCTAACATTCAAACTTTAACCGAGTTATTTAATCTGGAATAAAAACATTAAGTAAATAAACTGTGGATTATTTGTATTAAAAAATATAAATATAGAGACTCAAGCTGGGAAATATTAATTCATTTATTTATAGATTATGAATCATTTTGCAGCAGCGACGTCAGAACCAGAAAGAGTGTGTGCGTGTGTGCGCGCGCTGTAAACAGATCCAGCAGCAGCTGCTGCCACAACAAACAGAACCAACTCAACCGGACCCAGAAGGATCAGGAACACAGAAGATCACGACCCAAACTACATCAGAACTAGAACCTCCTGATCCAGAACCATTTCTCTAGCGAAACCCAATCTGGTCCAGTAATCATCTCCAGTCCTCCTGGTTCCAATCGGACTTTGGCCAGTCAAGCAGCACCGTCAGAGGTTCTGGACCAGTAGAACCAGTGGAACCACATTCTGCCTGCTATTTCTGGATTGGAACTGAGGAAGAGGATGATGATGAAGCTCAGCTCCACATTTTAAAGCGATGCAGTAACTTCAGCATGTTGGTTCTGGTTCTGGTCTGGTTCATCAGAGTGAGCTCACTGCCCAGCTTTAGAAACTGATTCTCAGGTTTCATGAAGTTTGGAAATGTTCAGTGGCCTGGTTCGGCCCAAATCTATTGGACCCAGTTTGATCCCAGTGTTCTGACCATCAGTGCTACCTCATCAGATTTTCCTACCGTAGCACGGATAGATAGCTAGGTCTATCTGTCTGTGCTACGCGTCCAAAACTGCTACCGTCATGTTTACAAACAGAAACTACAGCAGGTTGTTCATGTTAAATACATTGAATAACATTATTTGAGTGACGGGACTGAAGTGGAAGCTTAGGAGTTAAGCTTAGCTTAGCATTGGAACAATTTATATACATGATGAAACCAGAAGAAGATCACTTCCTTCATCAGAATATCCTACCCGTTTAAAATGAAAAGCTATAGATGTATGCACTAATCCTTTTACTAGAATATCCTACCTGTTAAAATATTTTAAATACATTGGTGTTTTTAAGAATAAAACGGTATCAGAAACTGATTTTTATTGGAATTAAAGACAAATACAAATCACTGCAACTCTTTTTGTGCATTAATACGTTGTATGACAGACTTTATTAATGTGTCCACCGAACTGCGCAGGTCACTGAAATGATGGGATATGATTCATATACACTAATATTACACCTCTCACATAGTATCCTACCAACATCTATTTAGCAAGGTTTAGTAATAAAGAGTGTTATTAAACTAAAATATTTTAAAGTATAGGGACAAAACAGCCACAAAACAACATATTTTGTCCTGATTAACCGCCAGACAATAACTTGCTTAATGAAATTGTAAGACGGCAAACTAAAGCCATAAATATATTTACAAGCTGCTGTCATGTAAACTACAAACATGAAGCAATACAGCAGCTTAAGGAAAGCCAGGAATAAAATAAATTAAATAAAGCTTACCGTTATCTGCAATGAAATAAAACACATGAAACGAAACTTCCACAGGTAGGATGTATTTATAGAAAATCTGCTGAGTCAGCAGAATGCGACATAGCGTCGATGTGGCATCATCACAAGGTAGGACAGATTTATGGGTAGCACAGATAAACAGAACACCGGCCCATAATAATCAGCTCTGTCGTCCAGTTTGTGGTTCTGAAAGCATCTGAACTGAACCAGAACCAGAACTGGTCCAGTAAACTCGTAGCATCAGATTGTAACCATGCTAACAACAATCACACTTCTTTTTACAGTTTTAGAAAGTGAACTGTAGGTGTTGAAACCGACAAACCAAATTTTAAATCTGCAGACCTGAAGGCTCTGAAGCTGTAGACCTGAGGAAGAGGATGATGATGAAGCTCAGCTCCACATTTTAAAGCGTGGCCATGACAGTGGGCGTGGCCATGGTGGTGGGCGTGGCTCGTTTTGTTTTTAATATGATCAGAAATTATTATGAAACAGAGCGAAGAGGTACATCTGGAATTTGAACATATAGAGACTTATTGCAGGTTATTGATAAATATTTAATTTATCAGAGCCTCAGGCGCCCAGGCATAGCGCCACCTGTGGTCTCATCGAGGAGGAGCTTCAGACAGTCAGACGCGGACCAGAAGTCTGGTCGGGTCCAGGTTCTGATCAGAACCACCAGGTCGACCCGTCCAGCAGAGGAGAAAGGCGGATTGCTTCTTTAATCCTTTGAACAGGAAGGAAACGCCGCAGTTAGCTTATCGGCTGCCCCGCCCACTTCCTGCTGGGGGGCGAGGAAGAGGATGAAGACCTCACATACTCCCAGGCTGCAGGACCGGCCCCAAGGCATGATGGGAACAAGCAGAGGTCTGAACATTCCTGCAGGCCTCAAACGCCTCGCAGCAGACTGGACTCAGAGAACCAACAGGGGTCGACTCGTCATCGTTACTAAAGATCAACAACCTGAAGTTTAACGATGCCTTTACAGCCCGTAAGAAAATAGGAGTTTTCGGTTCTAATGCATTTTATGATCATAAAAAAAAAAAATCTGGAAAATTTTCTGATAATTTCAAATTTAAATAATAATAATTAGCTCTTACTGTGTTAAACAGTTAAAGGGTTCAGGGGTTAAAGGTGACTCAGTTCCTGGTCTGGGGACCGACAGGTTCTGGTTCTGGTGGGTTCAGGTCAGACAGGTCCGTCTGTCTTCGTCTGAGGACTGTGACCTTTGACCTCTGGCTCCACACTGAGTTGCCTCTGAATTTTTTCGCAGCACTTCGCTCACTTCCTGTTTGGCAAAATGGAAAAAATCTGCCAGGAACACAAGGACTGGGAGAGAGACTGGGAGGACTTGGAGGTTTTGTCCTTAGACTCTGCAGGACGGATTTCGGCGCTGAAAGCTGCAGTCTAAGGACCAATCAGCTGCATCTCCCTGAAGCCCCGCCCCCTGCTCTACCTGCCCAGGTGGAGGCCAGCCTGCTGGAAGCCCCGCCCCCTTCACTGCTCCTGGTTGCTCAACAAGTGAGCAGAAACTTTGACCCAGATCAGAACAGAGAACCTCTGAAAGCCCAACACAGACACATCAGAACCTCCAGAACCAGGAGAAGATCCAGCAGAACCTCCTCAGAACCGGATCCATCTCAGCAGAACCGGTTCTGGTCCATTCTGGTTTCAAGCTCCGGTTCAGATTGTTGTGGTTCTGCTCTCCAAAAGTCCCACCACAGCCTTCCAGGACTTTGACTAGGCCGTTGTGTGTGCTGTGGTCCGACTGCTGTGTTTGGATCCCGGTTCTGACCCGGTTTGGACCGGGCCTCAGCTGCTGAAGAGGTTCAGATTTATCTGACGTGTTTCCGGTCAGTAAAGAGGCGGGACTTCCTGCTCCTCCGGACTCACCTGTTCAGGTTAACCTTTAAATGGACCGGACTCGTTTTGTGTAATTATTCATCATGACGTCACCCTGGCTAAGTGTAACCTCACCCTGGGAGCCTTTCCTCCCTCCATGCGCCTCACCTGACAGATTCTGGCACTAAGCTCACTCTGAGCCCGGTTCCGGCCCGGTTCGGAGTGTGACCCACCTTCAGCGGCGCCCCGAGTAGCTTGTGGATCCCGGAGATCTGCTCGCTCAGCGGCTGGTCCTCCTCCAGGGAGACAGTCGGAGGTCTCCGCGGTTCGGGAAAGTTCGTGCAGATGAACGGGTCCGAGTCCTCCAGGTACTGGACCCGGCAGGTGACGGAAGCCATGGCCGAGAGTCAGCGACCAGACTGCGGCTGGACTGCTGAGGGAGAGTCGGTGCGGCTCGCTGTGCCGCGGAGGAATGTTTAAATGAAGCTGAGCGCAGGAGGACCTGGCTGCACAAAGGGGCGGGGCCTAGGGCTGACGTCAGGCCCATATTTGGAACTGGCATGTTACCAGCCATAACCAGAGACTACATCCGATTTGGCCTTTCAGAATAAAGCTCATCCGATCAGACAACAAGTGGTCTGACCA